>NC_134483.1:434982890-435065390 GCF_040206685.1 Ascaphus truei
ATGAATGGGCAACCTAAAAAAAAACATAGCAAAAAATACAATACATGGCAATTAAATAAAAAAAAACATTTGCCAAAAAAATCATTGCTTGTCACTGTGCTTATCTATACACTGAAAAGGGCAACGATACGCACATTGCCAGTCAATGGGCAACCTAAAAAAAATACACAATTAAATAAAATACAATCAATGTGTTTCTTACCTTTGCTGAGATGAACATCCGCCCTTCCTCGTCCAAGTGCGGCACCAACTCTTAACCCACGATGCAATGATCCTCAAGCCTGATGCGCAGAAACCCATGATCCTCTGTTGATTGCAGTACAGTAAGTTCTTCTTTTCTTTTCTTCTTTGTAATGCAACAGGTCAGGTCCAGGACAGTAGATGTTGATCCGAGGCTTCTTGGGGGTCAAATGAGACGTGACAGGCCTTATATAAGGATACATTAGAAAGGAGTAGAGGCTCCACGGATTTCATAAATACAAATATTTATTGAAGCCAACGAAGTGTCCAGCGTTTCGGCTGTCGTAGCAGCCTTTGTCAAGGAGTGGTGTGTGTCTGGACCATAAGGGTCACTATACATAGTCAGTGCATTAGCTAACCAGCCAAGGACCTTCCCATTTGATGTTTTTGTACCCGCGCCTGCAGTGCCCATCCATATGATCTCACATGTAAGTGAGCTTTATCTGCTTTCAATTTGTTGAAAATTATTTTTATACTAATAGCGGTTGTGCTTGTCTGTCTTTTTCTTTTTGTCTACCCAAGCATCCCCCACTCGGGAGAAGAAGGATATAAGCACCCAGGTTCACACGGACTGAGCACACCAATTATCACCCTGTGACATTTTCCCAGGTTAAGTTGAGCACGGTTATAGTTTTTACAGCTATTAGAATTGGTCAACGTTTGTGATATTTGAACGAAAATGTCCATATTTATAGAGAATCTTCTTTTTCCCCATATCAGTATTTATCATCCGATTTTGATAAAACGTGAAACACATGGATTGTTTTCTATTTTTGAGGCCCATCATATAGTAATGCCCTAAGCAGTAGCTTAGTTATCTTATGCGTAAGTCCGGCTTTGACGGTATGCCATGACAAGATATAAAGTGATTGCATCCACCAGTCAGACTGAGGCATTACAAAGCAGTGTTTAATTTCCACTTGAACATAAATACTTGTATGGACTGTTACATTGTTTATTTCATGAAGAAGAAAGTAATTGTTTGCTGGTTGTCAGGCTGCAATAAATGCATCCACTGAATTTATATTAAATTCGTAGTTCATCTTTTTTCTATTTGTGCCATTATTTTATTAAATGCTGTAGGAGTTTCAAAATGTATGAGTTAGGAGTGAAACCAGTTTAAAGTGTGTCCCCTACGGCAGGGGGGCGTAAACTTTTTCCCTGCGCCCCGGCAGTTCTCCTCTCTTTGGACCCCTCCCTCCCCCCCCACCTCTGCTCCGGCGTTGGCTCCGGCGTCATGGCGTCATGACGTCATGTTGCCAGAGCCAAGGTAAGTGAGGTTTATAGGCCTTCGTTGCTCCCCTGGCACTTAATTTAAGTGCTTTCTGGAAGCGCGAGGGGCTTCTGTAAACCCTTCACCCCCCCATGCAGTCAGTCTCGCCCCCCCCGGGGGGTCACGCCCTCCCCCCCGTTTGTGCACCGCTGGCCTACAGTATTCCAAAGCACTGGAGCTTAACAAGATAACATGATTAACAGTAACAAAAGCCTTTGCAAAATCTAGGAATATTGCACCAGTAAGTTGTCCCACTTCTATTCCATTGATCTCATTGCAAACTTTAAGAGGGTAGTTACCGTGGAGTGGTTAGGGCGAAAGCCGGATTGGAGCTGGCTGTGGAAATTTGTCTTGTTATAGTAATCGCTTAATTGAAAGTGACTTCCATGACTTTGGACAGTATTGGAAGAAGAGAGATTGGTCTGTAGTTGGAGACAATGTTTTTGTCCCCACTTTTGTAGACTGTGAAAACTCTGGCAGGTTTCCAGTTCGGTTGAGATAAGGCCTTAAGTCAAAATAGAGTTGATTAGGGAAGTAAGTGGTATGACAAGGACTGGGGCATTTGAGTCATAGAAACTTTGATTGCACTAAGTCAGGCCCACATTGGCTGCTTAGTTTTAATGTTAGGAGCACCTGTGTAATCTCCCCCTTCAGATACTAGGACAAATTGAAAATTGTAAGCACTATTGGGTGGGGGTGGGGCTATAGGGCTGCTCACAGGTTGAGCTTCATGATTATAGTTAGGGTTGAGCCTTGCTACTGGGGAAGCAGCACTCCCCACAAAGTATCCATTGAATGTGTTTGCAATGTCTGTGGGATTTGTCAGAGTGATATAATCCTTTTTGATATTAGATGGCTGTTGATAGCTATAGCGCTGGAATATATTGTTGATGACCTTCCAGAAGTTTGGGACACATATCCTTTTACTGTATAATTACCCTTATCCAGAAGAGTAAAGAGGTTGGCACACAAGTGGCTTTAGTTAAAAAAAAAAGAAGTACCAAAAATATTTATTGAATGTAAATCTGCCTTCAATAAACCTTTTTGATACTTTTTTTACAAAGACCACTTGAGTGCCAACCTCTTTACTCTCCTGGATTGTTGGTGGGATCCACTTTGCTGCGGGACCACCTTTGCTGAGCACCAGTGGCAAGTATCATGTCTTTGTGAGTGCTCCACACTATTGCATCATTGCGTGCATCTAACATTGTTTGTATTGTCAATTATTCTGAGTATTCTGCTGCCACTTTGGCAACATGAAGTAATACAGTAATAATACATGTTGAAAAAAATGATTGAAGGACAATAGTCTTTGTTTTCCATAGAGAATAGCACAGAACCGTCTTCCCCAGGTGTGTTGTAGAGCAGCAGCGTGGAGGAGAGCAGGTTTATGCTGTTGTACAGAGCAAAAAGACAGAGGGATTAGTAATGAAGCTCACTGTACTGCAGCCTACATTACTATTTGCAGCGCTATAAATGACATCACAAATTAAAGATGGCTGTCAATAATTGTGTATTAGATGTAATTTTGTATAGCTTTTAGTGAATATATATCGGGGTTTAACTAAATGACCCTTATTCATGAGAATACTAACATTGAAGTATTTAACTATGTATTTGGTCGCATTGGATGTAGTATTGGGTATCTTTGTCTTTTGTTGTATGTGTATATATATATATATATATGTATATATACTGTATATATTTTTTACATTTAAACTCTATACTCTAAAGCCAATAGTAAAACTAGACACTAAAAGTGTCTGGCACAACTATTAAATGATTTGTGCTTTAACTACAGAACGGCAGAAACTATGACCCATTCGGAGCTGGGGGATCCTGCAACATACACAACTTAAAGAGTTAAGATTGGTCCGTGGGGAGAAGAGAAGCTGTTGGTTTGTACACCTGTGAATAATAAAGTGCTGATATGTAGGCTGTTCACATGGCAACACCACCCTTGGGCCACCTCTCTTCTGGATGCTGAGCATGTATTTGTGTTTGCAATGCTCTGTGTCTGGCACTGAGGAGGTCAGTGTCCTGTGTGGAAAGGTATTTGCATTCACTATTGTTCTACTTCTTACCCAGTGTCACTGAGTGTTTCTAAAATATGTCCCCATAGCAACCTCGACATGGGGCTAACTAGGCCCTTTTGTACAAGGGCTGCTGCTGGCACCATGCACTTCAGTTACCGCAGGCCATGCCCAGCGCTCTGCTGCATACACACAGGGATAAGCAGCACCTCTGGCAGTAAGTATAGAACCATATCTGATTGACTGAACTTCATTGTTATAATATAGGTTATCTAACACTACCTGCACATTCACATAGAAGAATGTATGACTGAAACCCTAATGAATTGGTTGAAGTTTAAAATGAGTAAGACCTGACTTTTAACAGGTCGTTTCAATGCATTTGAACCTCTCCTGGGTTAACCCTGCATGAATTAACATCAGATACGCTTTAGGTGCAGTTTTAGGAAAAATACGCACAGTGAGCCATTAAAGTATAGAAAGTGTTCTTTTTTTTAAGATATCTAAATGTTAGCAGCAAGTTATCTCTTCATGAGCCACGGGGCAAGGGAGATTTTGTCCAAGTTTTACTTATTACTGCCAAGCTTACAAATAGCAGGGGAAGCTACAGCAATACTGTTAAATAAACCCATATTTGCATATAAAATGCCATTCATAATGATAACTTGAAAACGAAACGAATACATTCGAAACATTGCACATCAGCAGGCAGAGAATACATAGCAAAGAAAGAGCAATTGGTTTGTGTTTCAGCTCTCAATTACCATCAATGTTTTACAAACATAAAGCCATTTAAACTCTGTGAGGACACGGTTATCCCACTGCCAGGGGGGAGTTTGGTCACAGGAGCTCCATTAAGAAGCCTGAGACATATTTATTTATTTATTTCCTGTGGCTTTATTTTCTGTTTTTATTGTTTTGGGCTTGTTTTTTCTTACTATGGGTTTTGATGTTTCACCAACTTTCAGATTTTATCTTCTTTGTATCATTTTTTTTTTTTTTTTTTACAAGTGATTTATACATTTGTATAGTATGCTGTGCACCCTATTGGGTTTTTTTTACTCCTTTTTTTAACCTTTTTAGTTATTTTTTGGTATCTATCGCTACATAGTTCAGCACGTATCTTTTAATATTTTCATCTTCTTTCACTATTCCCTATAGTGTACTAAACCCATACAGGGTGAAAACTGTGTTCATGGCTGAAACTATACAGTAGGTGCATATAAGTGTTTTGGGAGGGGGTCTTTTGTATTTGAAGTTTTAAGATAAGAAGGGGGGGGGGGGGTGCTGCAGTATATATCTATTAAAGTATCCAGGCTGCAAAACTGGTGCAGAAAATGGTGCAGAAAAAGCACCAATGTTATTAATGATGAATCTCTGCGTGACTTTTATAATGGTATTAACCCAAGTCTGCAACCTGGAGACTTTGATAAATAAGGCAAGTAAATAATTGTACTGTAGCTTTCTGATCAGTGTAATGTAATTTCCCTAGGTGTGTGCCTAGTCTGCATACAAAGGATAATTATTTAAGTGATTTACAGTAGCTGTAAATAAGGGGCCATTTAGTCACTACATTGCAATAAGTGTAATAGAGAGAGGAAGATAGGCAGTGGTGATAGAAGGGTTGTTTTTTTAAAACTATTTATCACATAGTGACTTTACTTATTGCCTCAATGTAATAAAACATGATCAGATCGTGATATCAAGAAACTAATAATCAGATAGCCATGGCAAAATATCACATAAAAAGTCCAATAAAAAGGGTATCACCTAATACTGAAGAACTCATTTATTCTGCACTATATATATATATATATATATATATATATATATATATATATATATATAGTAAATAAATAAATAGATGATACCGTTCTGTGGCTAACGAAATGCTTTTATTTGTGCGAGCTTTCGTTAGCCACAGAACGGTATCATCTATTTTTTTTTTTTATTATTGAAGCTCGGCTAACACGGTACTGATACCTCTATATATATATATATATATCGGTGTAAATAAATGATAGTGAGATAGAAACTCCTAATAGATCTCTAGATTGTGCACAAGTCAGACTGGAAAGAGAACAAACAAATGTGTGATCATTATTTATTAGTATTACCCCTGGTTGCAGTTGTACTCATCAAGGTTGCAAATACTGTGGTTGATCTGTGCAGGACCCACCGGTTCAGATGATGTTAAAAAAAAAAATAGTGGCATTACAACCCACAGAAACTCTTTGTTTTGTATATTTTACATATACTTATGCATTGTTCAGTGCAAGCAATTGTAAGTGAAAAATGATATGACTCTCTATTATATATATATAAACTAGTATATACATATATATATATATATATATATATATATATATATATATATATATATATATATATATATATATATATATATATATAAAGCACAGCATACACAAAATGACTAGCTCACAATTGGTAAGCGAACGCGTCATATGTAATGTATAAAGATACTTTACCGAAATACAAAGACCAAAGAAGAAGACACAGCACTGGGAGTAGGTGATTTTTTTTTTAATTTAATACAAATCCAGAAATATCCAACGTTTCTGAGTCAACTCAGGGCCCCTTCATCATGTTGAACTAAGATTGCTGTGAGTATAACGGTACTTTGTATCTCTTATTGAGGATTTCTGTTTCTATTTAAGTTTTTGTCTATTTGTGTCGGCCACACATACAGTCATGTCCTCGCTGAAGCTTTGCCCCCATTGTTTTCTGCATTTTGTCTGTTTTAACTAAACAAATTTACACATAAACACATTGTGTACCTTGCAAAACATACGTAAAAAGATTTAAATGTAAGACGTATGAGCCCTGCAATCTCATAATATTTCTTACCATATACATATGAGATTGAAAAAAAGACATGGCCATTGAGTTCACCTTTCTGGTTCATTCCTAAATAGGTGAGGTGCTTATATGATTTTTAGAATGATCTGTAGACAAAAATACAATTATTTAAAAATTGTATTTTCAACCTTCAAAAGAGTCGAGTTATTTTGTTGTATTTTATGTCTTGTCTCGTTTGGTGCTAAAGAGGTATGTGACCCATTGCAGATTCAACCGAAAATGATTCATAAAGTACGCACTATTTTTCAGGGAGAAGAAAATGTATAAACCCTTAATTTAACCATGTCTCTACAGGTAATTATATATTACTAATTGCTAACAAAATCTACTTTTCAGAACATTTTCTGGTACTGTATACATGACTATTTTTACTATGCAATTAGTGGAAATGAAGGATTACAATGTTTTCTTTTCTATCTATCTATCTATCTATCTATCTATCTATCTATCTATCTATCAGCCTAAGGATGTCTGCACATTCTTCTGTTATAGGCTGAACGGCTTGTCACTCACCCAGGGACAGCCAGTGAGACTGCACATTTCTCCCCCTCTGTGAACAGAATGGGGAGCAGTGTGCACATGGGGCAGGAGGGAGTGCAAAGAGAGGGGAGGAGAGACAACAAAGTGAGGAGGAGGAGGAAACAGAGAGACAGCAAGGAGAGGAAGAGAATGAGATGAGTATGAGAAGAGGGAGTGTAGTGTGGACATAAAGGAACAGCCATAGTAAAGTAGGGAGTGCAAAGAGAGGGGAGGGGAGAGTGTAAAGAGGATCAGGGCATGATGGTGGAGAGAGTAAGGTGGGGAAGATGGGACAAGAGATAACAAGGTATTACAGTAAGGGGGGAAAACAAAGAGTAATGTTTAATTAATAACCTTTGAGATCTCCTAGATTGGTGTATGTTACGCCAGGTACAGCTAGTTGGTCTCATTTCCATTAGAACTATAGGACTTGTCATTCTACTTTTCCTTTCATTGATCTTTTTATTACGTTTTCCAAACACAATATAATCGACATGAAACATCCACAGTAAAGTGGAATATATTGTAATATGCAAAGCAAAAACATACTTAAGTACAGAATCATGACATTATACAGCTATACCGTTTTCCACATACAGTGCAGTGTTTAAATAACGTATTTTCAATCAAATTTTCCTAACTCCCCACTTAGGCCCAGGACACAAAATCTATCAAGTCTCCTTATGCCCTCGCTGGATATTTGGAGCTTCTCTTCCCCAACCCCTATCCCTTATATCTTGCTAAGTCTTTAAACTTGTGTGTATCATTAATTTATGGATTCTGTATTCCTTTCATCTCTGTCAGAACTTATATTTATGTCCCTCTGAGATTTGTCTCAGTAGACTCCAGGTTGTATGTTCAAATGCTTTTTAAATCACCTCTATGTCTTGTTGTGGCATAGTGTCAATAAACGGTTCCCACTTTTTGAAGAATTTCTCAGTTTTCAGCTCTTTGTTTGTCTCTGCCTCCTTTTTATCTAGCATCATTAACTTTACCAGGTAGTCCTGAACAGTGACCACAGTTGTGAGTTCAGGTTTAATCCACTTTACCATTACACATTTTCCCATTGCCAGCAGACCTATTTCAGTTACCCGTGGGATGTTTTTCCCTTCAGTAACCTCTTTCATAGACATAGGCTCCTTTACTGTAGCAACCTCAGTAATTTCCTTGGTATATTGCATAACTTGGTTCCAAAACTCAGAGATGACCAAACAATCAAAAAGACAAAATCAGCCTTTTCCTGGAAGCATTTTGGGCACTTGTTTTTAGATTTCTCTATCCCTTTATAGTTGATATTGTAGGCATAATAGGCTCTATGTAAAATATTATGCGGCATCTCCCTCCATTCCTCAGAAATGATTAATAATTATTATTTTCCTGATATGGTTCATTCACTCCAATAAAGTGTCCTTTCCCTCTATTTCCGGGAAGTCTCGAATCCATCTAGCAAGTATGGTTTTTAATTCCTTATCATGATCCTTTTCTCTGACCCAGTTATACATTTCTAATATATAGAGTAGTTAGGGCAGTTTGATCTTTCAAAGAAGTCATCAAACTCATAACTCCCCCAAATACCTCAATTATAATTCATCAGGCTTTTGCAATAGTGCATTAACTGCATGTATGAAAAACAATGTGTTTGAGCTAACCCTTTTTTTTGTCTTTCAACTGCTGAAAGGTTAGAAATCTCCTGCTATCTCTGTCTACTATCTGACCTAAGTTTTTTTTTATGCCTTTGGTCATCCATATGTGAAAGGAGGCCTGCTCTATTCCCGGCAGGAAGTTTAAATTCCCTTGTATGTCTCCTCAATATTTTCCATGCGGCCCATGTGTCTTTTATTAAGGGGTTATCTATAGCTGCTATGGGAACTTCTGCCTAGGTGTCCTGAAGCTCCCCATATAGGCTGCCACGGAACACCGTCTGCTCTTCTATTTCCAAACAAGAGTATTATCTGTGTCCCTTAATCCAGTCCCCTTTATGTCTCGCTATACAAATGACATTTCCTTATGTTCGGTAGATTCAGCTCCCCCCCCGCCCCCCCTTCCTTCATTAATTGTAGTTTAAGAACAATTCTTATTCTACCTTTTTTCCATTTAAAGTTACTAATTGTTCTGTCCAATATTTTAACATTCGAATGTTTCAGTAACATCAGCAACATTTGCATGGGGCATATCAGTCTGGCGAAGCTAATCATTTTATCAGCTGACATCTACCCGCAAGGTTAAATGGTAGATTTTGACAGTTTATTAGCTCTCCCGTCACCATAGAAATAATCATATTAAAGTTGTTTCTGTATAGCTGCTATAATTCCGGGTCAATATATACGTCCAAATACTTCAGTGGCTTTCTGTTAATCTTGCATGGGCATTTGCCCCCCCACTCCCCTTTATTCCTGCGTGTCAGTAGTAAGATTTCTGCTTTGGATGCATTGACCGTAAACCCGTAGAATTTCCCAAATTCCTCAAAAGTGTGATGAATGTTATGTACCACATCCTCTGGGTTTGCCACAAGCATTAGCAGGTCATCTGTAAACAGGGCTATTTTAGTTTCTTTCCCCCCTATTTTAATGCCTTTAAACGGCTCCATATTTCTAAAATATTCTACTTTTCCAGCCAGCAATGTGTATGTGTTATAAGTCCCCAGGCAATAGACTGTGCTGATAACGCTGTGTCTTTTGTGCTACTTAATGACTGGTTTGAAGTAGGTTATCTGCAACAATGTTTTGATCTACAGGTACTTGTGTTCTTTGGCAAACTGTCACCCACTGTCACACGTCTCAGGTTTGATACAATCTCTGCTGACAAAAAGCAAACACTTTCATTATAGCGTGATGCAGTTTCATCACTAAAAGTGCCCATTTTGTGCAACACTTAGAAATGAAGAACTATGACTAAACTTTAAAGCAGCAGTTCAAGCTGCCATTTTCTTTTCTTTTTTCCCCCTTTAATATTTCATCAATACAATCCACACAATGATAAGTAATTACCTAAGCTGCCTATCAACCTGTTCTCCTGTGATCGATCAGTGAAGATTCTGCTCGGGGTTTCACTAAATGGCTGTCAGTGCAGCAGAAGAGGACCAAAGATGCAAAGTTCTGTGGGGAAGATCATGTGACCATGCAGTCACTAGACCAGTGATTCCCAACCTTTTTAGTTTGGAGGAACACTTGAAGTATTTAAAAAAATCTCGGGGAAACCCTATTTGGCTGATACATATTAGGTTCGACAGGGGTAAATCACAAAATGTCACACCTCACGAGCCCCCTCTATTTCCCACCCTCTACCCATGTATTTCTCTCCCCTCCGTCTCACTCACTCTCACCCCTCCCGCCTCGCATGTATTTCTCCCCTGCGTCTCACTCTTACTCCCTCTTTTCCTCACTCCCTTCCTCCCCCTCTCTCCTCTCACTCGCCCCTAACTTCCGGCAATTACCCCACTCTCACTCAATCCCCCCCACAAAATACTTACCAAAAAAACCCACCTCCTAAATACATATAACTCACACCCCGCAATACATAATAAAAATACCCGGCCCCCGCCAATACATATTAAAAAGACCAACCACAACCCCAATACATTTTAAAAAGACCCTCACTGCCCCAATACATTTTAAAAAGACCCCCACTGCCCCAATACATTAAAAAAAGACCCCCATCCCAATACATATCTCCCCCAGCACCCATCATCATCCTCATATCTTCCCCAGCACCCCTCATCATCATCATCCTCATATCTCCCCTAGCACCCCTCATCATTATCCTCATATATCTCCCCCATCACCCATCATCATCCTCATATCTCTCCCAGCACCCCTCATTATCATTATCCTCATATCTCCCCCAGCACCCCTCATCATCCTCATATACCCACCCCTTTGCATCTCACATCACCCCCTCTCCCTGCAACTCACATCACTCCCCTCCCACCCTGGATCTCCATCCCCCCCCCCATATGCCTACCTCAGGCAGCGAAGGCGGGCAGGAGGCGGCGAAGGCAGGCAGGAAGTGGCAAGCTAAGAGCAGGCAGGACTGCACGCACGTGTTCGCTCTG
Source organism: Ascaphus truei (assembly GCF_040206685.1). Classification (NCBI taxonomy): domain Eukaryota; kingdom Metazoa; phylum Chordata; class Amphibia; order Anura; family Ascaphidae; genus Ascaphus; species Ascaphus truei. Next base: position 434,993,887 of record NC_134483.1, read on the forward strand.
CAGGCACCGGAAGTGCTGCACTGCTAGAGCGCGCTCCTGCAGTCCTGAGAGCGGACTGTGGGAGGGGGAGAGCCAGGAAAGCCATCGCGGGCCGCACAGTGAGTGCAGGCGGCTAGGCGGAACCCTTGGGACTGCTCCACGGAATCCCAGGGTTCCGCAGAAACCTGGTTGGGAATCACTGCACTAGATACAATTGGGGCATTGCTAGAGAGAGGACAGGGCTCATAAAGGGCTGTGCCAGAGCCTGTTTCAGAAGAGGAAGGGGATGTGACTATGGTTGCTATAGAAACAAAAAATGCTTGTTACATTATAATACATTAAAAATGTAATTTAGAGTTGGTTAAAAAAACTAGTTTCAGAACTATAATAAAATCCAAGAGGCCAAGTCTTAAATAAATGGCAGTAACTGTTAGAGGCACCGGAATAAAGTGTACCAATGGTAGCTCCCCCTAGGACCAAAGTGTACAATGGACAATTTAATAGGATACATCTGCCCTGCTTCCTATTTTATATTGAACTTACTATTATTTTGTGCCATACCTAAACTGGGATATCTCTTGGAGTATAACCACACCAATCTTATCTATTAGGAACCACAGGCTTGGTAGATATTCAACTTTGTTCTCCAAGCATTTTTGGGAGAATAACATGGCAGACGGTAACTTAACTGCTCTGAAGCCCATGGATAAAAAACACTTTCTGTGGCATAAACAATTCTCCCTATTCATTGATTTGGGCATTAAGGTTTTCTGATACAGGTGACATTGATTTGAAACCAAGAGACCTCTTCTGTAAATTACACATAACTGCACACATGTAAATAGATCTTAACAGTCATATATAAACAAAATTGCATCTCAATTTTTTTATGCCAATCGTATCTTTGTAATGAAACTAAGCCTCTTTTCTTGGTTGTCCCCATGGGAGTGGTCACCAATGGGTTAAATTTCACCCTCCAGCTGAGAAAACAGTACCTGTGAGAGGACCTATAAATAATCCTTCCTTTCCTACCTCTCTTTTTATGCCCTACTTAGCTGAGGTAGAGGTTAGTGTTTTTCTGTAATGTAGAGGGGGTTTACCTGACTACTTAGTAGTTGATCTACGGAAGTTGTCTGTCTATCTCTCCCACTGAAACCGGGGCATCCACACTCTAAGGAGTTGCTGTTCCTTGGGGCAATCAGAAGGCCATGGTGCAAATAGTCACTGAGGCTCGAGGCTCCTGAAGACGCTTTTGCAGGCGTGTACATGTCAATCCAGAAGACGCGTAACCACGGCACACAGCATAGCAGGAGATTTCATGAGATGTCACGGTGACGTCAGTGGAGGAAAAAAGTGGAGGATTGTAAAATGCTTAGCAGACAGACGCGTTGTGAGGGTTTCCTTAACAAAGGACACAGTTCAGCCAATGTCAGATTTCATAGTGAGCCAGCCTCTTCCAAATTGCACAGGCTGAAAGCGGGCAAGATCAGATACTAGCCTGGAAAGACCACAGGATTCCTCTTCTGAGAATTCAGAGGATGAACGATTCAGCAGACATGGAATCATCAGAGAATTAACTTTCAACCTTTGATCTGGAGCAATAAGAAAGATCTTACAGATCGAAGACGATCCTTCTTTTCAGAACCTAGGGATCGCCTATTCAGGAGCCTACTTGGGAAGCCAAGAACCTTCCTGGTTCCCAATGTGGTGAAGGATATGATCAAGGTAGAATCGTCCCAGCTGGACAAGAAAGCATCCTTGACTAGGACATTTTCAAGAATGTACTAATTCGAGGAGAAAGAAGTAGAAGCATGGGATTCTTCGCTAAAGGTGAACACGGCAGTATCAAGGTTTGCCAGAAGAACAACCCTGCGTGTAGACGATGCAGCCTCCTTTTGAGATGCTATGGACAGGCAGATGGAGAACACCTTGAAGAAAACGTTTACTGCTGCTGGCACAGCGTTCTGGCCTTCTACTGTATAGCCATAACATCTGTGTCAAGAGCAATTAAATTATGGATTGCTAATGTGAAGGAGGCCTTGGAGAAGGGAGTTAAAAGATCCCAGATAGTGGGGGAACTCTCTGAGATAAAACTGGAAGTGGACTTTGTAGCGGAAGCATTGCTGGATTTAGTTAGGTTGGCAGCAAGATCTATGGCACTGTCGTCGCAGCCAGAAAAGCACGTTGGCTGCAGCATTGGCAGGCAGATTCATCTTCAAAAAACAATCTGTGCTCAATTCCTTTCGAAGGGACATCATTTGTTTGGCAGAAAGCTATATTCCATCATCGAGAGAACCTCTGGAGGCTAAAGTCTGTTCCTACCACAGAAAAGGAAAAGAAGATTTGACGCCCCAACTTAAAGTATGAATGAGAGGTCTAACAACCGAGATATGAGAACCTACAGGCCCGGAAGGGGTTGCTCAAGAACAGCTTCCTGGCGCAGAGGCAAGACCTCTCTTTTTCGTGGGCCAAGCATGACTGAAAAGTTCACATGAGATGAGGGGATTTCGTACATCCCATGTAGGAGAAAGACTTTGGCAATTTTGGGACGTTTGGGCACAAATAAGGAAAGGGAAGTGCTGTGTATACTGCTGTATACTAGCAGGGGTGTCTGAATTTGGGGAGTGTGCAGTGGGTTCATTTATTTTCAAAGTGTGCGGTAATTAAAAGCCTGTAGGAGAGAGAAATAAAGAAAAAATAATTATTTTTTTCTCCTGCCTGAGCCAGCAGTGGGTGTGGTTGGCTGATTGCTAACCTAGCACACCTGGTGGGTGTCCCTATTTAAACAGAGGTTGCTCACGAATCCTGAGCTTGCGTGTCCTGATCTGCGTGACTTGTTGATTTCAATGGCTGGTTGTATTAAGTGTGCAGTTAAAACTAGAAGCAGTTGCTAGGCACATGCGCGACGCGGAAGGGAATGGAGGCATAGTCCCGCTGCTCCGCTGAAGCCTGACGCATTATTAAAATTTAAAGGTGCTCCAAAAACACACAGGATACTCCCTAATGCAAAGGATGACAACCACAACCAGATCGCAGCTTAAAAAACGGCAAACCATGGATTTAAAAACATATTTCGCAAGTGCTGAGATGGCGCGGGAAGGGGGGGAAGCAGAGCTGTCACCGGGTGGTGGATCCAACATTGACTCCCAGCAGGACAACCCTGAATTGCAGCTGGTTATTAAAAAGGATATAACCAAGTTGTTCCAAGATTTGAAAACTTTTTTCCATGGCGAAGTGGAGAGTCTACGCAAAGATATAAATAACATCGGGCGGATGAACGGATGCCCTGGAGGCGAAAATGGACACCTCCATTAAGGTTCACAGGGACACAGAACATGAATTAGCCACCCTTAAGAAAAGGGTTGAGGAAATCGCAGAGCGGTAGGACGACACCGAAAATAGGGATCACCGCAATAATCTGCGAATACGCGGTATCCCTGAAACTGTACTTGATGTAGAGGAGTGGGTAGGGAAATGGTTGTCTGCCATGCTGTCCCACAAATCTGATGCAGAGTTAGGAATGGACCGGTGCCACAGGGCTTTGCGTTCCAAACCCTTCCCAAACAACCCACCTAGGGACGTCATAATTCGCCTACATTATTTTCAAATAAAAGAGGAAATTTCAAGAATGACAAGGTCTTCCCCTACAACCACATTTGAAGGAATACAGATCCTGATTTTTCAGGATATTTCGCCAGCCACGCTGGGAAGGAGAAAAGCCCTGCAACCCATAACAAAAATCCTTAGAGACAAAGGGATAAGATATAGGTGGGCATTCCCTTTCAGCCTGCTGACCATAAAAAATGGTAAGGCACATACACGTAAGGACATTTCTGGTGGTGCAACATTCCTAAAGGGCCTAGGAATAAATGAGGAGTTCACTCACAAGCAAAAAAATACCCGGACGCTATCTCAATGTGCAGTGTGGAAAAAATACAGTATATTGTATTTTACAACCTTCTTGGGGTATATTGGCCCTTAACTTCGTGGTGCCCTCCGGTGACCCTGACCCCAACAGAATCTATCCAGGACCCTTAATGGTAATTGGAACACAGAAAAGAAAGGGGGAGCACAGTGTGAGGGATGATAGGATATAAATGGAGGATGTTAATGACCTCTGACAGGGGTCCAATAGGGTGTATTTATACCCAAATGGATCTCCTGTCTGGAGTGTGGTGGGAGGGTAGTGATGTTAAATTATATAAGAGTAATAGAATGTCACTTACATGGCCTTGTGCAAGTGCTAGTACATCAAGGTATCCTTCTTCCTTCCGGTGTGGATCTCCTCCTGCTCCTCTTGCGGTCGTCTCTCCTTGGGTTGGGGGGTATCACCCTTGCTCTTACTTCGGTCCCTTCTTGCTCTTTGTCGAGGTATCCCTCTCACAAAATGTCGGACCTGGCTGTTCTTCAAGGAGGATGGAGTCGGATTGTAGTGGATGACGTCGCGGGTCAAGAGCTTCCTGAAACGCCGGGATCCGGGTGAAGTCGTTATAAAAGCAGCTGAACGCTGCTGTCTTTCTACCATGATCCAGCACAGAATTATGCCCCTTTACAAGCATTAGTAAGACCACACTTTGAATATGGAGTACAATTTTGGTCACCACTCCTTAGAAAAGACATTATGGAACTAGAGAGAGTACAGAGAAGAGCCACCAAATTAATAAAGGGGATGGACAATTTAACTTATGAGATGATGCTAGCTAAATTAGACTTATTTACATTAGAAAAGAGGTGTCTAAGAGGGGATATGATAACTATGTAGAACTATATTCAGAGACAATACAAGGAGCTTTCAAAAGAACTATTCATCCCACGGGCAGTACTAAGGACTCGGGGCCATCCCTTTAGAATGGATGAAAGGAGATTTCACCAGCAACAAAGGAAAGGGTTCTTTACAGTAAGGGCAGTTAAAATGTGGAATTCATTACCCATGTAGACTGTGATGGCAGCTACAATAGATTTGTTAAAAAAAGTTGGACATCTTTTTAGAAAGGAAAGATATACAGGGATATACCAAATAAGTAAACATGGGAAGAATGTTGATCCAGGGAATAATCTGATTGCCAATTCTTGGAGTCAGGAAGGAATTTATTTTTCCCCTTAAGAGATATCATTGGATGATATGACACTGGGGTTTTTTGTTTGCCTACCTCTGGATCAATAAGTAAGTATACTGTAGATAGGATAAAGTATCTGCTGTCTAAATTTAGCATAGGTTGAACTTGATGGACGTATGTCTTTTTTCAACCTCATCTACTATGTAACTATGTAAATGATTATGGATCCCTGGGTGCTTAACATGGTCTTCAGAGGATACTGTCTGGAAATCAAGACAATATCAAGAAGACACAAGTTTAAAAGATGCCGACGGCCGGGAAACAAACAAACAAACAAAAGGCATTAACCAGCAGCTTTTGGATGGTCGTGCGATCCAATCAGTAGCAACACACGAAAGATATTGAAGTATCTACTCGCCAATGTTCCTCGATAAAAAGGTGATGTAATATTCAGATCTATCTTAAACCTAAGAGGGGTAAACAAGCTGCTAAAAGTAAGGAAATTCAAAATTACACTTTTATTGCCGGATTAAGGAAAGAAGGAATACAAATATTCCATTACCTTTGATGGGATTTTAATAAAGACACGAAGCAGAGTCCAGTTGCTCCAACACCTATCGAGGGTACTAGAGTTAATTTCACTGCACGGCTGGTTGGTCAATACGGAGACGAGCCATTTAAGCCCAACCCAGAATCTAAGATTTCTGGGGATGGTGTTCAACACACAGCAAGGCATAGTGGTTCTTCCCTCCGACGAGGTAAAGTTTGAAGGAAATGGTCAGAGCAGCCAAAACCAGCAATTGATGGCGGGCTCGACAATGCATGACGCCGATATATATTCTATCAGTTACCATACAGTTGGTGAAATGGGTCAGATGGCATGTAATAATGTTCCAACAAAACATCTTATACCAGTGGCACAGGCAGACGGCAAGTGTAGACCAATGGATCTCCTTACCGCAAGACTTAAGACAATCACTAAAGTGATGGGAATGCGGAAAAAAAACCTAAAAATAAGTTGACCTCTACAAGATCATGTCTGGCTCATGCTTATGACCGACGCAAGTGGTACAGGCTGAGGTGCCCAACTCGTGATGGCCCAAGGGAAACAGTCTATCGGAAGTCATGAAACGTCAGTGTAGCCAAGTGCCTCTGGCTATAGCCTTATACTGGCCTTACACTATAAGTCCTGATAGGAACAGGCAGTGTTGGGGTTAAACTCCTGCGCAGGGCCTAGCCTGCAGTTGCAGCCTGGATGGGTACTATGTTGCCTTATCCAGGGGCAGGCCTAAACCGGCAGTTGAAGTATCATACCTGGGGAGGGTACTGACTGGGTCACATGAGTATGGTGTGATGCCTGTCAGTACCTAGACCTACCCTATTATGGGGCGGGGTTATAAGCCCTTCCCCCCGCGTATAAAGCTGATACTCCACCAAAGTGCTATGTGCTATGAGTAAGCTGTGTGGTATGGTGTGATACACTTTTCCCTGCAAGAGGGTAAAGGAGCTTAGGAGGGACTCTTGGGACCTCAAGCCCCTGGGAATAGAGATGATGCCATGCTGTCTGTACAATAAAGATGCCGTTGAATTCGCAATAATATGTGGTCACTGTGACGGAAAATTGCCTGAAGGGACCACCCTGCTTTCAGCAGGACCTCATGGGATGGAGGCACTGCACCATGAGAAGGAGAACACCTGCCCTGTTGCTGCTTCCATACAACAACCGTGGATCAACTCAGACCTCCTGTAATCAGCAGGTGAGCTACAGCACTAGGGAATCACCCATGTAGTGACCAGATCTCCCGTGGCAGGGGGGAACAGGTGCTCCATCAGCCAACATTCTACAATAAAGAGCGGTAATGGAGGCAATCAAGCTCTTCTCACAACAGTTAGGGCTGTTTTATGGTTGGTGCGCGTGCGCGAATGCTCATGCACGTGTAGCACACTTTTTGTGTGTACAGGTCTATGCTATGAGCGACGGGTGGGCGTGACTATGACGCGCACGGGTAGGCGATTGGCCAACCCAACAACCTATCAAATGAAAGAACTGTGCAAAAATCTTTCAATGTAGGAGCATTAATACTGCAGCAAAGTCCTAGCTGTAGCCTTGCTGAGGCTGTAATCTAGAGAGCGCTGAAAGGGTGAGCGCCTGTTTTTCTTTATTTTGAAAGGTTTTGGGTTGAATTTCGCACTGAGACTAAACGCACTGCACTTCTCTTATTTTTGTTGTCGCTTGCATCAGTTTGAAAAAATGATGAGCTCCAGATGTGTTTTGAGTTTATTTAATTGTTTGGGAGCTTCTCCTCGTATCTGGTGCGGTCTGCCACATCACACTGGGTTTTAACCCCTTCACAGCCAGAGGGGACTGCAATGCTTTTAAACATAATGATGTAGCTTCCCTTACAGTGAAAGGGTTGAAATCAGTTAGGTAAATGAACACAACCAGACACACAAACATTGAAATATTGCACAGACCGGAAGAACTGCAGGCTTAAACAGCGTGTGAACATAGAGGTAACAACACTCCCCGCCCTCCCTCCCCCCCCCCCCCCGATTGGCTAATACAGTGTGACGTTGAGTCTTTCCTCCTGTCTGCCGGCTCAACGCTCACTACCGTGCGCGGCCGAACTATATAAAGTCAGGCTTTAACACAGCCAATTATAAGTGCTGAGCGCGCACGGCGGAGCAAGCGCGCCCACTATATTACGGGCCTTACGAGGGTGCAACTTAAAAATCCGGTGAGGCAACTGTACTACAGTGACTTACATAAGGAGGGACAATGCGCTGGCCTGATTCTCACCTGGGCAGAACGTCATCTAATAGACCTTACAGCGATTCATATCGCAGAAAAAATAAATCTACAGGTAGACTTTCTCAGCAGAAAGACCCTACATCCAGAGAGAGTGGTCTCTATCAAACACGACTTTAAACGAAGTGGTCGTAAGATGTGGGAGACCAGACATAGATCTCAGGGCACTGTCATGTTAAGTTCCACCCTCCAGCTGAGATAGGACAGAAAACTCTACCTGTGGGAGGACATATACATAGCCCCTCCTTTCCTACCCAGGTAGTTTCAGTACAAAAGCTGAAATATATAACTAGAAAGATTAATATCATCTTAGATCTAAACTTTGGGAGGAAACTGGTGTGCACTGCCACTGATGGACTCTCCAGGAAAAGAAAAATACGGTAAGTTAGGTATCAACTTCCTATTTTCCTGGTTGTCCCCATGGCAGTAGTCACCAATAGGCCTTGACAAAGAAGTACTCACATAAAGAAAAATGGGGGAACGGGTCCTAGAATAAAACGCCACACTACCCACCCCCTAAATATGATCTTTTATTTAAGTGCTGACAATTGACTATAGGACTTTTCTACCAAAGCATGCATCTGCTGAGGTATGTACATCCAAAGAATAATTCTTAATAAATGTCCATACTGCCGCCCTGCATAATTCTGCGGGGGAAACCTGTGCTTCCACTGCCCATGACGTGACCATGGTCCTTGTTGAATATGTTTTGACCAGCTCTCCGGCTGGAATCTGTTGAATAATATAAGCTTTCCTGATGGCCGTTATAATCCATTGATTTATAGTAGACTTTGAGGCCGATTCCCTTTCCTTGTTCCCTTTGGAAGTATGAACAGTCTATCTGAATTCCTAAATCCTTCTGTTCTGGAAAGTTACAGCTTTAAGCACCTCACTACATCTAACGTTCTTTGTCGTTTGCTAGCTTTGGGCAAAATGAAGGTAGCATTATCTCTTGGTTGAGATGGAATTTTGAAACAACCTTAGGTAAGAAAAACTGTACCGGCCTTAAGACGACTTTGTCTTGATGGAAAATAAGGAAAGGTTTTCATGAATAAGGCTTGTAATTCACCAATCCTGCGCGCCGACATTACAGCTATCAACAGGACTGTTTTTAATGTTAGATCCATATCTGAAGCTTGAGAAAGTGGTTCAAATGGGGCAACTGTTAGAGCCCATAATACGAACGATAAATTCCAAGCAGGAATTGGGTAATTATATTATGGCTTGATTCTCTTCAAAGCTTGGAAAAATCTACTTATGAGATTTACAGTGTGGTGGCCAAGTGTCTTCCTAGTAGTGCTGATAATGCGGATACCTGAACCTTTAGTAAGCTAGTGCTGAGCCCTTGCTCTAGACCTCCTTGCAAAAAATCCAGAATTGTGGTGAGCAGGTGGTTCCAAAAAGCTTACACCTTGGCACACACACCATAGTTGGAATCACTGTCAGGTTCTAAGATATATTATAGAAGTAGTCCTTTTCCTTTCCACCATTGTGTGACAGCCCTCTTGATCTGAGCAGCTCCCGTTCAACCTCCATGCCGTCAAAGTTCTATTCTCTGGACTGGAATGTTAGTATAGAGAGCAAAGTCCTTGGCGCACTATCAAGTGCGTGAACCTGATACAATAGTCCTGCTTTGGAGAACTAGTTGGTAAATGTCCACAGTCTGGCCTCCTGATTTCCTTCCGATATTCAATTATCTGTAATCAAAGAGAACAGGAGACCATTGCGCAGTATCTCATGTGAATTGAAGCCTCATCCACACAGCTGCTAGATACTTACATCTAGATGGGTATATGTAGGCCTTGAAAGGTATCTTTAGACCGGAGGTTTGTGTCTCTCACAGGGTTCCCCACTGGTGATGCTCCCGCTCCACAATTGGCCGATTCGCCCAATGGTATACAAAAGATAAAATGCCAAATAGTGTGGTACAGTACAATTTAATAAAACAATAGAAAGACCAACATTTGATGCACTCACATGCTAGATGATCTAACTGCACGATTTACAATGTGCCGTCCGCAAGCATGAGGGGCTGAACTGTGGTGTGTGTGGAGGCTGGATCCCGCGTGTATCTCCTCCTCGCGGCCGCAATTCGGAGCGCCAGGTCCACCTCAGATGACGTCACTTCCAACAGCAACCTCCTCAACTGGTACTGGCACGTAGCAATGCGTGCAGCTAAGCTCCACCCTACGCGCGTTTCGTGACTGCTGACGTCACTTCCTCAGGGGTAATGGAGCATTGGTGTTATCGGGTGCTATTTAAGCACAACTAATTGGCCCAAACTTACCCTAATATGATAATTACTCCTAGATGGGTGTTGAAATAATTGACTAGAGTGCTGATATTGACATTGCAAACTCCTGTCATTCACAATGGCTGTATCACAATATTACTATAGTAAGACTGTAACACAACATTTCTAAAAATACAATCTTCACACAGTTCTACATATGGTATATCAAAAGGCACAAATAATACAATTAATAAACTTTGATACATTAAAATAAATATATATATATATAAACATTAATGTCTAAGACCATTATTCCAGTAATATTTAATAATTAATTACATATACTATAACGAGATTTATTTAAAAATAATGGAACTATAGAGAGTATCCATATAGTGCATATGGGACAAGACGAGCAGAGGACTCAGAGGAAATTATTGATGTTGGCTGACAGATTTTATATATCTTACTGTTTGATATTCAATCAACTATCCCTCAAAAAGGATGCTAGGTCAAACTCGATGTTTAGACCTTTTGGGGTTAATGTTTTTAGGGTGTATATCCAATAGCTTTCACGCCGCGATATTAGATTGATTTTATCTCCCCCTCTCCAATTTTGTTTGGGACAATCTATACCCTTGCCGACCAATCCCTCGGGGTTTTGGTTATGTTTTATTTTAAAGTGATTCGAGACACTATGTGTCTCGAGACCCCTTTTGATATTGTAGATATGCTCCGCAAAGCGTCTCTTTAATAGTCTACCTGTTCGCCCTACATATTGTAGCCCACAGGGGCATTCTAACAGGTACACCGTTAAGGAACTTTTACAATTTATAAAAGACTTAATTGGGAATATAGCACCTGTTATGTTGGATTTGAATTCCCTAGATTTGGCACTGTATTTACAGCCAATACATTTCCCACATGTGAAAAACCCATTGAGTTCCCTTAGCCATGTAGTGTTGGATTTTTTTGCTACATCAAATGGACAGCTTGGAGAGAGTTGCAGTTTAAGGTTATTTGCCCTTTTAAACACTATTTGTGGACTTTTTGGTAAAATAGTGTTTAATGTTAGGTCTCCCTGTAGGATTCCCCAATGTTTTTTGATTATTTGGGTGATTTTCGGAGCCATGGCATTATATTTGGTGATGAATGGAATAAACTCCCCTTCCTTGGTTGTCTTTTTATTTTTATTCGAATCCATTACTATTAAATCTTCCCTTGGGATATTTTTTACAGATTCCAATGCCCTTGTTACCTTGGTATAATTATATTCCCTATCCATAAATGTATCCATTAGTTCTTCTGCCTGTATATTGAATACCCCAGTTTTCGAGCAGTTACGTTTGGTTCTTAATAACTGGCCCTTGGGTATATTGTTTATCCATCTTGGATTATGATGACTTGATGCCAACAAATAAGTGTTGGCATCCACCTTCTTATAGAAGGTTTTTGTCTCAATGGATCCTTCCTCTATATATAGGGTTAGGTCTAAGAAGTCTATGGTTTGGGGACTGGTACTGAAGGTGAATTTTAAGTTTAATTGATTTTGGTTCAGGTACTCTTGGAATTTAAGTAAATCCTCATCACTTCCCCCCCAGATACACAGCACATCGTCAATGTAGCGTTTCCATAGCACCAGGTCCTCCCCATATGGGTTGCGGGATAGGATATTATCCTCTTCCCACATACCCATAAAGATGTTGGCATAACTGGGGGCGAACCTGGTGCCCATTGCGGTGCCGCATATCTGGAGGTAGAAGCTTTCGTCATGGTGGAAGAAATTATGAGTTAGAATGAATTTTATTCCTTCTATTACAAAATTTTTGAATTCTACCTCTAAACTGTCATCCCGATCCAAAACTCTCCTAATTGCCGCGACACCTTGCTCATGGTCAATGACAATATACAGTGAGGTCACCTCGCACGTGACCCATGTGTAATGGCTAGCCCACTGTATACCTTTTAAGATGTTTAGAACATGAGTGGTGTCGCGGAGATAGGAGGGCATGTTCAGGACATATTTTTGGAGTACTGAGTCTATAAACTGGGAAAGGTTGGACGACATAGATTTTATGCCCGATATTATTGGGCGGCCTGGCAGATTCCAAAGATCCTTATGAATCTTGGGAATGAAGTAGAAAATTGGAACTCTTGGCTGTGCGATGTCCAAGAATTCCAATTCTCCCTTGGAGATAACTCCATCATTGAATCCTTTTTGTATGTAGTCTTTTATTGTTTTTTTAAAAACTACTGATGGATTGTGATCCAGTTTAATATACGTATCCTGGTCACTTAGAATCCTCATGGATTCCTTCTTATAGTATGATGAATCCATGATGACGATTCCCCCTCCCTTATCCGCGGCCTTAATCACTATGTTAGGGTTGCTTTCTAACCCCTTAATGGCTTGCTTTTCCACTATACTGAGATTGTGGATTTTAATTGTAAACTCATTAGCTGCCTTCTCCATATCTTTGATTACCAACTCGGTGAAAGTATCCAAGAAATTGCCCTTTATATGTTTTGGATAAAAAACTGACGGATTTTTAAATTGCTTTCTTGCAATGGGTTCTGATATAGTTGAGGAGCTCTCTGTATGTGTGATGCTCCTAGTTACAGAATCCTTTAAAAAATATTTTTTCAAAGTCAGCCTTCTCACAAATTTGTGAGTGTCAACATAGAGGTTGAACATATTGGGTCCCTGTGATGGGGCAAAATTTAAACCCTTTGATAGGACCCTGTTCTCAACAGCAGTGGTCTGGTGTCCACTAATGTTGAACACATTCGTGGCTCCTACCTTGGGTTCTCGAGTTCTTGTTTTTTTCTTTTTCCTCCCTCCTCTTTTTCCTCTGAGTCCTCTGTTCTTTTCCGCCTTGTGGAGCGAGGAGTATCTTGTCTCCCCACTAGATTGTTTGTTTCGCTGTCTCTCCTTGTAGGGAAGTCCTGCTCCCTGTCGTGGTCTAAAAAAGACACCGGGGATTGGTTAGTTACATAATCCCTTTGTGGTACATCATAGGATCTAAATGTGTTGTTAGGTCTAAATGTATTATAGTCGTGGTCTCTATGCCCATCATGGTAATAATCACGATGTCCATAGTTCTCACGGTCATCGTGGTAACCCCTATAGGGTGGTCCCTGATGTCTTTGGTAACCATCTCTGAATGGTACTTGTGGTCTAGTGCCAAAGAAAGGGCGTGATTGTCCCGATGGTTGTTTATGATTACCAGATATTGTAGTTGTTTTATGTATGTCTTTTTTTGTCTATTTTAGGTGTCACTTTAGGGACAGGTTTTTATTCCGAACCGGAAGGATCTTCAGAAATTAGGACTTTTTTCTCTGTTTTCCAATCCCTTTGTCTATTTTGTTCATAATCCTTTCTGTCTCTAATAAACTTTTTTTGTTTGGTATTGATCACTTCCTTTTCAAGTTTTTCAATTCTTTTGGTTATTTTCTCATCCAAAGTTTTGTATTCTTTGGATTCAGAAAAAACCTCAAGCTTTTCTTGGGTCTCTGCGATTTCCCTATCCAGAACATCGAGAGATTTGGTTCTATATTGAATTGATAATTTCATCAAATCATATGAACATGTGTCGAGAATGTGATTCCATTCTTTTAAAAACACCTCATTATCAGTTTCTAATGTGGGTGGTTTGAGAACTCTCAGTCCCTGTGGTATCCTTTGGTACTCCATGTATTTCTTTAGTGTTACTACTTCCCAAATTTGTCTCATTACTAATGTGAGTGATTTCTCTACTTTGTTAAATAAAGTGTCCAAATTTTCGGTGTCTATATCTATATTCTCCACCCCTAACTCATCAGCAAAGATGGTGTCAATATGACTACTACGTAGTGCACGATTAGAAAATAGTGACATAATAAATTATATAATGGTTGGCTGCTAGTGTAGAAAAATGGAAACAACTATGGTGAAAAAGAGAAACTATACTACAACCAAGCGCTCTACCTATTGTGAAATATGTGTACAATAAAATATAGTGAACAACAAATATAGATTAATTAAATAAAAAATGTGACAATTAGTGTGTCCAAACTGTAAATGGATAACCACTAAACACTAAACCACTAAACACAATAGTCCACAAACCACTATAGTCCTAGGCAGCCCATTCCCATACCCTCCCCTAATCTGGTGGTTTGTGGACTATTGTGTTTAGTGGTTATCCATTTACAGTTTGGACACACTAATTGTCACATTTTTATTTAATTAATCTATATTTGTTGTTCACTATATTTTATTGTACACATATTTCACAATAGGTAGAGCGCTTGGTTGTAGTATAGATTCTCTTTTTCACCATAGTTGTTTCCATTTTTCTACACTAGCAGCCAACCATTATATAATTTATTATGTCACTATTTTCTAATCGTGCACTACGTAGTAGTCATATTGACACCATCTTTGCTGATGAGTTAGGGGTGGAGAATATAGATATAGACACCAAAAATTTGGACACTTTATTTAACAAAGTAGAGAAATCACTCACATTAGAAATGAGACAAATTTGGGAAGTAGTAACACTAAAGAAATACATGGAGTACCAAAGGATACCACGGGGACTGAGAGTTCTCAAACCACCCACATTAGAAACTCATAATGAGGTGTTTTTAAAATAATGGAATGACATTCTCGACACATGTTCATATGATTTGATGAAATTATCAATTCAATATAGAACCAAATCTCTCGATGTTCTGGAAAGGGAAATCGCAGAGACCCAAGAAAAGCTTGAGGTTTTTTCTGAATCCAAAAAATACAAAACTTTGGATGAGAAAATAACCAAAAGAATTGAAAAACTTGAAAAGGAAGTGATCAATACCAAACAAAAAAAGTTTATTAGAGACAGAAAGGATTATGAACAAAATAGACAAAGGGATTGGAAAACAGAGAAAAAATTCCTAATTTCTGAAGAACCCTCCGGTTCGGAAGAAAAACCTGTCCCTAAAGTGACACCTAAAATAGACAAAAAGACATACATAAAACAACTAAAATGTCTGGTAATCATAAAAAACCATCGGGACAATCACGCCCTTTCTTTGGCACTAGACAACAAGTACCATTCAGAGATGGTTACCAAAGACATCAGGGCCAACCCTATAGGGGTTACCACGATGACCGTGAGAACTATGGACATCGTGATTATTACCATGATGGACATAGAGACCACAACTATAATACATTTAGACCTAACAACACATTTAGATCCTATGATGTACCACAAAGGGATTATGTAACTAACCAATCCCCGGTGTCTTTTTTAGACCACGACAGGGAGCAGGACTTCCCTACAAGGAGAGACAGCGAAACAAACAATCTAGTGGGGAGACAAGATACTCCTCGCTCCACAAGGCGGAAAAGAACAGAGGACTCAGAGGAAAAAGAGGAGGGAGGAAAAAGAAAAAAACAAGAACTCGGGAACCCAAGGTAGGAGCCACGAATGTGTTCAACATTAGTGGACACCAGACCACTGCTGTTGAGGACAGGGTCCTATCAAAGGGTTTAAATTTTGCCCCATCACAGGGACCCAATATGTTCAACCTCTATGTTGACACTCACAAATTTGTGAGAAGGCTGACTTTGAAAAAATATTTTTTAAAGGATGCTGTAACTAGGAGCATCACACATACAGAGAGCTCCTCAACTATATCAGAACCCATTGCAAGAAAGCAATTTAAAAACCCGTCAGTTTTTTATCCAAAACATATAAAGGGCAATTTCTTGGATACTTTCACCGAGTTGGTAATCAAAGATATGGAGAAGGCAGCTAATGAGTTTACAATTAAAAACCACAATCTCAGTATAGTGGAAAAGCAAGCCATTAAGGGGTTAGAAAGCAACCCTAACATAGTGATTAAGGCCGCGGATAAGGGAGGGGGAATCGTCATCATTGATTCATCATACTATAAGAAGGAATCCATGAGGATTCTAAGTGACCAGGATACGTATATTAAACTGGATCACAATCCATCAGTAGTTTTTAAAAAAACAATAAAAGACTACATACAAAAAAGGATTCAATGATGGAGTTATCTCCAAGGGAGAATTGGAATTCTTGGACATCGCACAGCCAAGAGTTCCAATTTTCTACTTCATTCCCAAGATTCATAAGGATCTTTGGAATCTGCCAGGCCGCCCAATAATATCGGGCATAAAATCTATGTCGTCCAACCTTTTCCAGTTTATAGACTCAGTACTCCAAAAATATGTCCTGAACATGCCCTCCTATCTCCGCGACACCACTCATGTTCTAAACATCTTAAAAGGTATACAGTGGGCTAGCCATTACACATGGGTCACGTGCGACGTGACCTCACTGTATATTGTCATTGACCATGAGCAAGGTGTCGCGGCAATTAGGAGAGTTTTGGATCGGGATGACAGTTTAGAGGTAGAATTCAAAAATTTTGTAATAGAAGGAATAAAATTCATTCTAACTCATAATTTCTTCCACCATGACGAAAGCTTCTACCTCCAGATATGCGGCACCGCAATGGGCACCAGGTTCGCCCCCAGTTATGCTAACATCTTTATGGGTATGTGGGAAGAGGATAATATCCTATCCCGCAACCCATATGGGGAGGACCTGGTGCTATGGAAACGCTACATTGACGATGTGCTGTGTATCTGGGGGGGAAGTGATGAGGATTTACTTAAATTCCAAGAGTACCTGAACCAAAATCAATTAAACTTAAAATTCACCTTCAGTACCAGTCCCCAAACCATAGACTTCTTATACCTAACCCTATATATAGAGGAAGGATCCATTGAGACAAAAACCTTCTATAAGAAGGTGGATGCCAACACTTATTTGTTGGCATCAAGTCATCATAATCCAAGATGGATAAACAATATACCCAAGGGCCAGTTCTTAAGAACCAAACGTAACTGCTCGAAAACTGGGGTATTCAATATACAGGCAGAAGAACTAATGGATACATTTATGGATAGGGAATATAATTATACCAAGGTAACAAGGGCATTGGAATCTGTAAAAAATATCCCAAGGGAAGATTTAATAGTAATGGATTCGAATAAAAATAAAAAGACAACCAAGGAAGGGGAGTTTATTCCATTCATCACCAAATATAATGCCATGGCTTCGAAAATCACCCAAATAATCAAAAAACATTGGGGAATCCTACAGGGAGACCTAACATTAAACACTATTTTACCAAAAAGTCCACAAATAGTGTTTAAAAGGGCAAATAACCTTAAACTGCAACTCTCTCCAAGCTGTCCATTTGATGTAGCAAAAAAATCCAACACTACATGGCTAAGGGAACTCAATGGGTTTTTCACATGTGGGAAATGTATTGGCTGTAAATACAGTGCCAAATCTAGGGAATTCAAATCCAACATAACAGGTGCTATATTCCCAATTAAGTCTTTTATAAATTGTAAAAGTTCCTTAACGGTGTACCTGTTAGAATGCCCCTGTGGGCTACAATATGTAGGGCGAACAGGTAGACCATTAAAGAGACGCTTTGCGGAGCATATCTACAATATCAAAAGGGGTCTCGAGACACATAGTGTCTCGAATCACTTTAAAATAAAACATAACCAAAACCCCGAGGGATTGGTCGGCAAGGGTATAGATTGTCCCAAACAAAATTGGAGAGGGGGAGATAAAATCAATCTAATATCGCGGCGTGAAAGCTATTGGATATACACCCTAAAAACATTAACCCCAAAAGGTCTAAACATCGAGTTTGACCTAGCATCCTTTTTGAGGGATAGTTGATTGAATATCAAACAGTAAGATATATAAAATCTGTCAGCCAACATCAATAATTTCCTCTGAGTCCTCTGCTCGTCTTGTCCCATATGCACTATATGGATACTCTCTATAGTTCCATTATTTTTAAATAAATCTCATTATAGTATATGTAATTAATTATTAAATATTACTGGAATAATGGTCTTAGACATTAATGTTTATATATATATATTTATTTTAATGTATCAAAGTTTATTAATTGTATTATTTGTGCCTTTTGATATACCATATGTAGCACTGTGTGAAGATTGTATTTTTAGAAATGTTGTGTTACAGTCTTACTATAGTAATATTGTGATACAGCCATTGTGAATGACAGGAGTTTGCAATGTCAATATCAGCACTCTAGTCAATTATTTCAACACCCATCTAGGAGTAATTATCCTATTAGGGTAAGTTTGGGCCAATTAGTTGTGCTTAAATAGCACCCGATAACACCAATGCTCCATTACCCCTGAGGAAGTGACGTCAGCAGTCACGAAACGCGCGTAGGGTGGAGCTTAGCTGCACGCATTGCTACGTGCCAGTACCAGTTGAGGAGGTTGCTGTTGGAAGTGACGTCATCTGAGGTGGACCTGGCGCTCCGAATTGCGGCCGCGAGGAGGAGATACATGCGGGATCCAGCCTCCACACACACCACAGTTCAGCCCCTCATGCTTGCGGACGGCACATTGTAAATCGTGCAGTTAGATCATCTAGCATGTGAGTGCATCAAATGTTGGTCTTTTTATTGTTTTATTAAATTGTACTGTACCACACTATTTGGCATTTTATCTTTTGTATACCATTGGGCGAATCGGCCAATTGTGGAGCGGGAGCATCACCAGTGGGGAACCCTGTGAGAGACACAAACCTCCGGTCTAAAGATACCTTTCAAGGCCTACATATACCCATCTAGATGTAAGTATCTAGCAGCTGTGTGGATGAGGCTTCAATTCACATGAGATACTGCGCAATGGTCTCCTGTTCTCTTTGATTACAGATAATTGAATATCGGAAGGAAATCAGGAGGCCAGACTGTGGACATTTACCAACTAGTTCTCCAAAGCAGGACTATTGTATCAGGTTCACGCACTTGTTAGTGCGCCAAGGACTTTGCTCTCTATACTAACATTCCAGTCCAGAGAATTGAACTTTGACGGCATGGAGGTTGAACGGGAGCTGCTCAGATCAAGAGGGCTGTCACACAATGGCGGAAAGGAAAAGGACTACTTCTATAATATATCTTAGAACCTGACAGTGATTCCAACTATGGTGTGTGTGCCAAGGTGTAAGCTTTTTGGAACCACCTGCTCACCACAATTCTGGATTTTTTGCAAGGAGGTCTAGAGCAAGGGCTCAGCACTAGCTTACTAAAGGTTCAGGTATCCGCATTATCAGCACTACTAGGAAGACACTTGGCCACCACACTGTAAATCTCATAAGTAGATTTTTCCAAGCTTTGAAGAGAATCAAGCCATAATATAATTACCCAATTCCTGCTTGGAATTTATCGTTCGTATTATGGGCTCTAACAGTTGCCCCATTTGAACCACTTTCTCAAGCTTCAGATATGGATCTAACATTAAAAACAGTCCTGTTGATAGCTGTAATGTCGGCGCGCAGGATTGGTGAATTACAAGCCTTATTCATGAAAACCTTTCCTTATTTTCCATCAAGACAAAGTCGTCTTAAGGCCGGTACAGTTTTTCTTACCTAAGGTTGTTTCAAAATTCCATCTCAACCAAGAGATAATGCTACCTTCATTTTGCCCAAAGCTAGCAAACGACAAAGAACGTTAGATGTAGTGAGGTGCTTAAAGCTGTAACTTTCCAGAACAGAAGGATTTAGGAATTCAGATAGACTGTTCATACTTCCAAAGGGAACAAGGAAAGGGAATCAGCCTCAAAGTCTACTATAAATCAATGGATTATAACGGCCATCAGGAAAGCTTATATTATTCAACAGATTCCAGCCGGAGAGCTGGTCAAAACATATTCAACAAGGACCATGGTCACGTCATGGGCAGTGGAAGCACAGGTTTCCCCCGCAGAATTATGCAGGGCGGCAGTATGGACATTTATTAAGAATTATTCTTTGGATGTACATACCTCAGCAGATGCATGCTTTGGTAGAAAAGTCCTATAGTCAATTGTCAGCACTTAAATAAAAGATCATATTTAGGGGGTGGGTAGTGTGGCGTTTTATTCTAGGACCCGTTCCCCCATTTTTCTTTATGTGAGTACTTCTTTGTCAAGGCCTATTGGTGACTACTGCCATGGGGACAACCAGGAAAATAGGAAGTTGATACCTAACTTACCGTATTTTTCTTTTCCTGGAGAGTCCATCAATGGCAGTGCACACCAGTTTCCTCCTAAAGTTTAGATCTAAGATGATATTAATCTTTCTAGTTATATATTTCAGCTTTTCTACTGAAACTACCTGGGTAGGAAAGGAGGGGCTATGTATAGGTCCTCCCACAGGTAGAGTTTTCTGTCCTATCTCAGCTGGAGGGTGGAACTTAACCCTTTGGTAAGCACCGCCGCGGATGGACTCCAAGAAAATAAAATGACTGTAAATTGGGTATCAATTTTCTATTTACATGGAGATGCTGTGCTTCTGATATCAAATTGTAAAAACGTGTCAGTCTAGAAGTAGGAGGAATAAAACAGACAGTGCAGTTATATACCATAACACACTATAAGGTTACTGTACTAAGCCCAGTTCTGCATTTTTGAGTACGTCTCTCCATGCCTATTTTCTCTATTTGACTACATGTACATTTCCTTGTGATTTGAAGAGGGGTCACAGAGATAAAAAAAAAAAAGTAGGAACAAGGAGTTACAGGGTCTATATTGGATGTTTCAATGTTTTCTTGTGAAACCAGCACGTTTTCCATTCCATCAGTGGCACAAATCTCTGCCACATCCAAGAAACATATATCAGCGTAATTTTAAGATTGGCACATTTCTCACCCTCTTCCAGAGGGAGATCTGGGGAAGTTTATTGTAGCACTTTGCAGGAGTTTCATAGCACACTGCACATGGCCGCTCATACACGCAGTCTTCAACACAGGTTAAACCGTTTAGTGAAATCAAAACTCTCCATTCGGGAACCTCTACTGTGGGAGCCCACTTCAAATGATGGTAAATGATGTGTTCATGCAATAATGTTCTGCAACACTAATAGTTTTCCATGCAGTTACAAAAAGACTATTCTTGGTCATAGATGGAACACTTTGAAGATTTAGAGGCTCAGCAGCAGCAGCAGCAATGTAAGCAAGTCTGCTTTCACCTTCCTGCAACAGTGACAGAAACACCGCACAGGGAGCCGTTTATCCAAATCTCTCCCATGCCCGACAGTACACTGCTGGGAGTTGGGCAAGATGGGCTAATCTCCGTTTGGACGCCAGATCTTAAACTGAAGAAAAGTAGACTTATTTTGGTAAGTGACAGTGTTTATCATTTACATCCAGCCTGTGTGTTTTTGCAGAGGTCTAAATACCAGCACAAAAATATCTGTTCCTGGTTGCTGGAGACAAAATGGCTTTAAAAGCCATGCACGGGCTATCACTACTAGTAATTTCGTATATCTGACACTAGTTTTTTACATTTAAATAATAAAAAATTGGAAAATTTGTGAATAATGAAAAATCAAAATAAATGGAAAAAACCTGGAAACCCCCCTGAAAAAAAAGTTAAATTGAAATGAGACAATAATTAAATATTAAAAACTTCTAAAACATTGTTAGAAAACTTGAAAATTAGTGTAACCCTCCTTGCCCGTCTCTTAAGGAGTTGGATATATTGAGTTGGATATATATATATATATACATGGCATTGCTGAGTCTCTCACAGGTTTTTTTTTACAGTACAAGAGCTTTAATCACATACCTTGATAATGCTCGCCATAAAAAAACAGACCTCACTTCAGACATTAACTAGTGGCAACTAATATGGTTACTCTGCGCTTCTTTCCTGATAGCTCTCACTCCGATGCTGGGGAGGTACTTATGCTTGTTTCCCTTAGTAATAGTTTGAGTGGCAATCTCCTGCATAGTGTCAATAGTGCCCCATCTCAAGTGGGCTTATGGTGGGAATACGTTCTGTCCTCGGGGATCAGTATCCCATCACTCTGTGTACTGCATACTGTACCTCGTCCATGCATATTTTATCAGGAGTTCACTTAGAACCTTCCGGTGGGGCGATTCGATTATGCTCCGGACCTACTACTCTGAGAACTTCTATTAAGCAATGCTCACTCCTCTTCCCAAATGAGAAAAATCTTGGGCCATTAATATATGCGCTATTTATCTTAGGCATGTTCCTTAACTGGAAACAATAAATGGTGACCAGACATTCTTAAAAGACATCAATAGCGCAACCAGAGTGGGTGCAAGGGTGCATTTTCACCCCCCAAGAATTGGTATCACGCTTACAGAGGCCCCACCCTCTTCCCCACAGCAAAGAAGCTGATTGCCGGGGGAGAGAGTGGGGTCTCTCTAGGAATCAGACCTCCTCATTGACATGGGAGCGTCATGTGATCCCGCGCCATCATGGGGATACGACATCACATTGCAACATGTTATCATGACAACGCACCATCATGTGATGCTGCAACGTCGTGAAAATGCAGCATCAGATGACATTGCACCATCATTGGGGAGGGCTGGTAAAAACGGCACCCACCTATCTGAAGTGATTGCGCCCATGATACACATAACTATACACACCAACCTATTTACAGGACTTATGATGAGGCTTCAGTCTGAACTCTGAGGAACCTGTTTCTAGAACATTGGGAGGATCTATATATACCCTTCTATCTCCCTATAGTGACATCACTCATCACAAGATATAAAAAGGCGTGACAAACCCTTATTACATTCATCACATGGTGGTGATTGGAAAAACTGAGTGATCCCACACAGTTAACCCATTAAGGCTGTTAACCCTTTATTCCAACCAGTATTTCCCAAAGGGGGGCTACATTAGCAAATATAAAAAATGGGAAGAAAAAAAAAATATTCAACAATTTTGAAAAAAATTAAAATATAAAAAAATTACATGGAAGCAATTTTGGAAAGATAACACATGTTGTTTTTTTACATTTAAAAAAGAATAATTCTGTGAATTGAATTTTGACACATTTGCTCATCTCCACTTAAAATCTTTAGCTACTGACAGTTTTACAACCTAGTGTCTAAAAGAGAACAGCAATATTATTTTGAATGCCATCAGATAGTATAAATATTCAATAACTCTCAGTAATGACTAGATTCATTTTCCCAGTGGCATCAGATTTAGGATAATGTCACATATATACTGTGCATACTGTGCACATTGTGATACTGTGCACATTGTGATACTGTGCATACTGTGCATACTGTGCATACTGTGCATACTGTGCATACTGTGCACATTGTGATACTGTGCACATTGTGATACTGTGCATACTGTGCACATTGTGATACTGTGCATACTGTGCATACTGTGCATACTGTGCATACTGTGCATACTGTGCACATTGTGATACTGTGCACATTGTGATACTGTGCATACTGTGCACATTGTGATACTGTGCATACTGTGCACATTGTGATACTGTGCATACTGTGCATACTGTGCATACTGTGCATACTGTGCACATTGTGATACTGTGCACATTGTGATACTGTGCATACTGTGCATACTGTGCATACTGTGCATACTGTGCACATTGTGATACTGTGCATACTGTGCATACTGTGCATACTGTGCACATTGTGATACTGTGCATACTGTGCATACTGTGCACATTGTGATACTGTGCATACTGTGCATACTGTGCACATTGTGATACTGTGCATACTGTGCATACTGTGCATACTGTGCACATTGTGATACTGTGGGCTTCTTTGGAACCTTGAAGATGAAAGAACTGACCTTCTACTAGTCACAGGGGTGTCATATCAATGACTCTTTTGTGAGCACTGGGTCTGGTCACATTTTATTTATTTTAATTCATGCTGGACTTCAATGACAAAAATATTGCTGTCCTATCAGTAAACTTTAGGATCTTGTCCCAATAAACTTTAAGGAGGCACTCCTAGGGACCATTTAAAATTAAAATAGGTTTGAAGCAGGGGGTCTCCAGAGTTGAACCGTATTATTTCATCTTCGGGGACACCCTGCTTCCTGAGATACAGCTAAACCCCCTTATAACGGTGTGGTTGGGGTCCAAGGAATCACATCGTGCTATAAGCAGATCGCGTTAGAAATAATTTACAATTGTATGCATTGTACAATAAAGTATTTAAGATACTGTAACATGGCCTCCCGGCAGTTACTTCTGTTTCTGGGCCTTTCCTCTGTCAGTCCTGTTAGTGCAGGCAGTGGAAAGGTTAAATCCATTATTAGGCCTGTATGTGTATTTCAGCCTTGAATGTTGTATCAATATTCGAGGGCGGGCCTTGCAACTCTGAGGCTGTCAATCTAAGGGGTGGATATTGGTTGGAACGCCCCCTGCTGTGTCTGGGCCAATCTGTATCCGGCTCTGGCTTGTAATGAGTCAGAGTTAGAGACACTCCCCAAGGATGTTCAAATTGGGACATGCCTTCTAAAACGGTTAGTTCAGTTGAGAGTTAGAGAGGAGCTGAAGAAGAAGTCAGACAGGCACAGAAAGTCTCTCCCTTCTCCTCCCATGCCTGGGATGGGGAAAGGGAGGGAAATCTACTAATTAGTCAGGGATCTGTCCTAAGAGTCATGTATGCAGTTATGGAAGTACAGGACTGTGTATTCTCTGAGCTGGAGCTGATGGCTGAATAAAGAGAGAGAAAAGACATTGCTGTGTGGCTTCCTGTCTCTGGTTATGAAGGAGTGTCAGTGGGGATCCAACCCCTGAAGATCACCAGGAGATCCTCACTGGCTGGAGGCACTGCACCATCAGAGATCAAGGTAATCTGTCCCCCTGTTCCCTGTCCTGGCTCTCCCCATACCACCGCGGAGCCCTCAGCCCTCCTGTTGCCAGCGGGTCACAGCACCCAGACCGCTTGAGGAGAGCCTCACTGGCCTGTGGGGCGACCCCGTGGTGGCTATGTGCCAGGGAGCGTGGATACCCACATACACGCCACTAATGAGGCAACTCATTGGTGTCTATGTGCCAGGGAGCGTGGATACCCTGCCTATCAGTTAACCCAGAAAAGGATGGGGAATAACGGGTCCCTGAAGCTACACCAGGGAGCCTGCAGGCCCATCCTGGCACTGCAGTTGGGGCGACCCCCTGGGGGCTATGGACCAGGGAGCGTGGATACCTTTCTGTACTCCCCAACGATGTTACAGCAAGGGGACAGGCATTCTGATGTGAGTTCGGAGACCCCTGTGCACCCAGCAATAACAGGACTATTGCGGTAACGGGTCGTGAGGCGTTCCCTGTAGCTACCCCAGGGTGCGTGGTACTCTGCAAAAAGAATTGTGCTCTACTTTGCGTGTCCCCTTACTGAAGAAAAGTGGGTCACGCCTGTCTCACAAGTCCTCACAAGATGGTGGTTTTGCTCTCAAGGAAACCGCGTGGTGCTGGACTTTGTGCTTTAAAATGGTGGTTCCAGAGAACTGGGACTGCATGTACTGCTACTACCTCAAAATGGTGCTTCCCGCCTTACCAGGGAAGCCATGAGCTCTTTTGCAAAAGTTGCATCAACTTGCAAGCTTTTGCTGGACTTACAGTTTGCAGAAACAGCGCAAACTGCTGAAACCCCTCCCCCTCTCTTGCTCTGGATTGGACTATACTATTTACCAGGGGGAGGAGCTGGGTGTGCCCTGCAGGAGCACACAGGATGTGAGGAGCCAGACGCACGTGTACTCCAGAGACAGCAGTTGTGCCTCTACTGTGAATTGCCTGCCATACTGTTGGAGAGCCGAGGACAGATTTATGAGCTGACCGGAGGAGTCCGTCATCCAGGACTCCCCTGAGAACCTACTACTTGGGTTCTGCCCGCCATGCAACTACCCAGGCGGCTCACTACACCTCATGGGGAGTTGCTCCGCTTGCCGCGTGCCTTATCTGCGGGCTAGACTCGATGGTCCCGCAGAACCGGACCTTGCGATGAGCACTGGGGAGCTGCGCACCTTATAGCAACTGATGCGTAAGTTGTCCCAACTGGCCCAAGTATCGTCCGATGACACTGCGCACCATAACATCGCCATGGTGTATGAACTATTCTATCCTGACCTACAAGTGGTGTCCACTTACCCGTCGTCCAGGTCCAGCATGGATCTGCCCACTGTCAGGCATGGTGGCCGAAAAGAAGGCTCTCTTCTGGGTCCTACCGCCTGGGTGAATGCCTTCCTACAAGTGCCTGATCCTCCTCCGTCTCCGGAGCCGTCCCCCTCTGCGCCCGTGCCAGCGGCGCTCAGTGGTCTGCCGTTTGAGTCTTGCGGTACCGCCTCACATCCATACTGTGAGGTGCGTTCTACTGCCGCTCCGGTAAGCCGCTCCAATAGGGAGGTACCCTCCGTTGAGTCTACTGTTCCGAACACCCCAGAGGTATCGGCCGATACCTCCCACGTACCCGATGTTGCTGGGACCAGCCTTGCTGCTACCGCTGGTGGTGAGTTGCTTGTCCTTTCTTCAGATCCCCGCTGGGATCAAGCCCAGAAAGCTGCGGAGCTGTACCTGCGGCGTCAGCAGGAGATGTGCGAGGCCCGTGCTTGTGTCCTAACCTACATGAGAGCTGCTGAACGCCACTAAGATGAGATGCTGTTACAGAGTCCACTGTCGGGAGAAGTGCCGGCCGGCACCACCCCTGATGACTGCATCGACTCTTCTGTTGCTGCTCCACCACCGGGAGATGAGAAGGCCGGCGAGTCGCCCGGCTGGGTGAGCTCCAGTGATATCCAGGCCGCTCCGGTGAGTGCTATTGATACGAACGATCCTTTCCTCCTATGCTGTAGGGAGAGGAAGGAAGCTCGAGACGCTCTTCAGGCCAAAGCGCTGGCTGAAGCCCGCTACATTAAGGCCAAGGGGAGGGGCAAATTGAACTTGACCCAGGACTGTGCCTTTGCTCCTCCTGGGGAGAGTTCCCTGAATGTGCCCCCTCAAGACTTTGGTGAGGCCCCCTTGTCACTGGCGGCCCCAGTCCCTGTGTCATCTGCCCCTTCTGTCCCGCTTTCCCCATCTGTCACCAGTCCCAGGATACGACCCCTGACCCCCAGGACTTTATCACCAGTGAGTCCCGTGGCTCCAAATGAATACTGTGATTTACTGTCTAATATGCTTGTGACACATTTGGAGGGTTCTGTTCAGTGGGGGGATTGAGATGATGAGGGGACGGGCTCAGTAAAATTTGTGAATGTATTGTCTCCTGTCAGGGAGGAGGCAGAAGGAACCCCTATGTGGGAAGGTCCTATTTTCTGGGTGCTACCGGGCACCGCTACTGACAGAAGCTTAGTGAAGTTTAGCCGCGCAGCCAGAGTATTAATGCACAGGTTCAGGAAGATGAGTTATGAGTACCCCTATCTCCCTGAGAAATTAATGCGCAGTGCTGAAGTTCATCGCATAGAGTGGGTGAAGGAAGCCATTCTTGCTCATCTAGCGACCAATGCTAAGGACCCCGCTTATGTGGATCTGGATAGAGCTCCACAATAATAAAAATTATGGATGGTGGGCCGAGATGTTCACCTAGACAAGGTGGAGTACATTTCAGAGTTCGGAAAACGCAGGTGCTACTCTGTAAGAGTGCCTAATGGCCAAGGTAGAATGGTCAGGAAGCCTGACCCAGCTCATTACTACTAAGGTAGCTCTATTACTCCTGTGGTAGAAATGGTTATGTTGTACTCATTTCACTGTGTTACCATGATATGCAATGTATCTGTGTATATGCAGTGGTTATTCCATTCCTGTTATGCTGAAATGTACAAGTGGTTGCATTTCAGCTTATGTCAAATTTACAGATGTTGCACAGTAAGGTAGTGTTATACCTACTGTAGTTCAAAGTGGGGACAAAGGATTCTACCAGGGGGAGATTGTAACATGGCCTCCCGGCAATTACTTCTGTTTCTGGGCCTTTCCTCTGTCAGTCCTGTTAGTGCAGGCAGTGGAAAGGTTAAATCCATTATTAGGCCTGTATGTGTATTTCAGCCTTGAATGTTGTATCAATATTTGAGGGCGGGCCTTGCAACTATGAGGCTGTCAATCTAAGGGGTGGATATTTGGTTGGAACGCCCCCTGCTGTGTGTGGGCCAATCT
This sequence comes from Ascaphus truei, assembly GCF_040206685.1. NCBI lineage: Eukaryota > Metazoa > Chordata > Amphibia > Anura > Ascaphidae > Ascaphus > Ascaphus truei. The sequence continues at coordinate 435,021,967 of NC_134483.1, forward strand.
GTATCCGGCTCTGGCTTGTAATGAGTCAGAGTTAGAGACACTCCCCAAGGATGTTCAAATTGGGACATGCCTCCTAAAATCGGTTAGTTCAGTTGAGAGTTAGAGATGAGCTGAAGAAGAATTCAGACAGGCACAGAAAGTCTCTCCCTTCTTCTCCCATGCCTGGGATGGGGAACGGGAGGGAAATCTACTAATTAGTCAGGGATCTGTCCTAAGAGTCATGTATGCAGTTATGGAAGTACAGGACTGTGTATTCTCTGAGCTGGAGCTGATGGCTGAATAAAGAGAGAGAAAAGACATTGCTGTGTGGCTTCCTGTCTCTGGTTATGAAGGAGTGTCAGTGGGGGTCCAACCCCTGAAGATCACCAGGAGATCCTCACTGGCTGGAGGCACTGCACCATCAGAGATCAAGGTAATCTGTCCCCCTGTTCCCTGTCCTGGCTCTCCCCATACCACGCGGAGCCCTCAGCCCTCCTGTTGCCAGCGGGTCACAGCACCCAGACCGCTTGAGGTAACCAGCAAGGAGCATACCCCCCATCTCATCTATTATACCAATAATCGGGTTGTACAGTATTCATAAATACGAAAATTGGCAGCCACACTTGCATCGCGTTATAAGTGGATTTGAGTTGTAACGGATCGCGTTATAACGGGGTTGAGCTGTACATACCTCCGGAGGGTGTGCAGGTAGAAGCCCAGCACGGCAGCACAGATCGGGCTATTTGGGGCTAACAAAATGCACCTTTAAAGCTCCTGTCGGACCAATAGGAAGACGTGACGCCATCCCTTGCGGCTTCCTTTCGGCCCACGGGACATTTAAAAAGTTCAGATACCAGCAATAAAATAATAATAAATACTTTTTTTAAATGGTCCCTTGGAGTGCTCCTGTAATTGCCATATTTGAAGTTGCAGTGCACCAGATAAACATCACTAACTTGGCTATTTATACATAATCTAAGTGTGCTTAATTAAGTAAGAATACGAGTGATATAAATAAGTGAAAAAATGTTAAGTGTTACAAAAAACACAATAAAGTGAAAAATACAGTCAACTGTAAAAAATGTGAGTAGGAATTTGCTTGTAGGTAAAATAATAGGTGTGTACTCAGCGCTTGTGCAATTACAATGATGGATAATAAAAAACCTTTGATAAAGAGTCCAATAGGTAGTCCTGGAGCTGCCTTTAAAAGATTATTCTGGTATCTTCTACCCAGAGATGGATTGAAGGCTGGAAGGAAATCTTTTCTGGCGCTGAGGTGAGGTTGAGATGAGTGGGTTTATGATTTCTTCTGATGAACAATGACCTCAGGAAAAGGAGAAAGAAAAAGACAAGACATGCAGGGGACCTGCAATAGTGTATTACCCAAGGGATGACCGGATGTTTACAAAGAAGGAGCAATTTATTATTAAAATAACGTGGTTAAAAACCATGGATGACAATTAATAAACATACATTGATTACAATAAAATAATTAATGAACTGGTGCCTAGGCACTATCCACACTTATATAGTTTGGAACAATGTCCAGCAGTTCTGTTCTTTGCTCCGCCTGATCTAAAATTGAAAACCTACTCACCACAGGTAAGTAGTATAAAAGCAGTGTATAAGCACTTGGTACTGGTGGTCTTGGCCTCTGATGTCGCCGTCCGCCTGGTGATATGGTCGCATCTGCTGCCGGGGGTCTGTTTCTGTGTTCCTGTGAGCGCTGCTTCCTGGAATACACCCGATCCCCTCGGCGTGATGACGTCACCTGTATTAGTCCTCGGCTACGGTGGCTCAGCGGTACCACCAGACCTTCCAACGCGTTTCGAAAGTACGAATAGCGTCTCTCTTCGTTCCCTGACGAAGAGAGACGCTATTCGTACTTTCGAAACGCGTTGGAAGGTCTGGTGGTACCGCTGAGCCACCGTAGCCGAGGACTAATACAGGTGACGTCATCACGCCGAGGGGATCGGGTGTATTCCAGGAAGCAGCGCTCACAGGAACACAGAAACAGACCCCCGGCAGCAGATGCGACCATATCACCAGGCGGACGGCGACATCAGAGGCCAAGACCACCAGTACCAAGTGCTTATACACTGCTTTTATACTACTTACCTGTGGTGAGTAGGTTTTCAATTTTAGATCAGGCGGAGCAAAGAACAGAACTGCTGGACATTGTTCCAAACTATATAAGTGTGGATAGTGCCTAGGCACCAGTTCATTAATTATTTTATTGTAATCAATGTATGTTTATTAATTGTCATCCATGGTTTTTAACCACGTTATTTTAATAATAAATTGCTCCTTCTTTGTAAACATCCGGTCATCCCTTGGGTAATACACTATTGCAGGTCCCCTGCATGTCTTGTCTTTTTCTTTCTCCTTTTCCTGAGGTCATTGTTCATCAGAAGAAATCATAAACCCACTCATCTCAACCTCACCTCAGCGCCAGAAAGGAATTTGCTTGTACTTGACACCAGTGCAAATTGATGTTTTATGTAAAAAAAGAATATGTTTAATAACTCTTTATAGAGTGGAGACAGATATAATGAGCATAATCTATATTGGTGATAATTTACCTTAGCCTATAATTGAGGGAAAATGCAGTTAGAATCTCATTGTGTCAGCACAGGTCATAAAAATACAACATGAAATCTTCTTACCTGTAACCAATAATTTGGCAATATGGTTCAAAGTTAGAAAGTTCATAAAGACGTATCTTATCAATATCAACATGAAAACTAACTGCTCATAATATCGTATCGGGCTAAGCTCTAGTCAGCCACAGGGAGTATGAACCTTCTTATAAATTGGACACCTTTAACCTGTCTCCTACAACAAAGAAACAAAATAATATAATAAATAGTATTCCCACATCTTCAGTAATTACTGTATAGCCAATAAATATTGGAGTAGTGCAGCATCCCCTAGTACAGGGGTGGCCAACTCTAGTCCCCAGGGGCCATCAACAGGTCAGGTTTTCAGGATATCCATGCTTCAGCACAGGTGGCTCAATCAGTATTCATTTTTGACTGAGCCACGGATTGAGCCACCTGTGCTAAAGCAGGTATATCCTGTAAACTTGACCTTTTGGTGGCCCTTGACTTAAGTTGGCCACCCCTGCCCTAGTGTATCGCTGATGTAAGTTTTCCTATGGGCCAATAGGAAGCCGTGACATCATAGGCGGTTTCCTATTGGCCCATGTGACCGGAGGGTTTAAATCTGAGCAGGAGGTACCCCCTAAGGAGGTAAGTATCTCAGGAAACAGGGGGTTCCCGGAGCAGAAATTAATGCGGTTCAGCTCAGAAGACCCCCTGCTTCAATCTCACATATATTAAGAAATAAAGAAAAGGAAAGCAGCAGTGCTGTTACACTTTCCCTCTTGTTGCCCCCTGATACCTTAGGCTGCGGCCCCGCTGCCTGCGAGCTGCACGCGCGTCTGCGAGGCGGTGGCGCGTGCAGCCGAGTCCCCCGGTCTGCAGAGAGCTCCAGGGGGAAAGACAGGGGGGGGGGGGGCGGGGGAGTGACGGGGGGGGGGGGGGGGGTGGCCGTGACGTCACCCGACAGGTTCGCTATCATTGGCTGAACCGCCGGGGGGCATGGCCTAGCGCTCCGTCGCGACTCCTGCTCTCAATTTTCTTGAGAGCGGGAGTTTCTGTCGGCGCAGCGCGGTGTCCCCCCCTCGCAGTGGGCCCAGCCCCATTGTGGGGTGGCTCCCGTCGCCTGCTGCAGTAGCCAGCGGGGACCTGGCCTTACATAAGGTATGCCTAGGGACGGGCCTGTAAAGTAAGCTCTTACCTAAATCTTTATTTGACTTATGTAACCTCTCCTACTGTGTACTGACACAGACCAGGAAAATTCAGTGCCACGTACCTTGATACAGTGCTTCAATTTCTAAATTACTCTCTTATAAATCTAGTAAAGATGATTTAATATACAATAATATACAATATAACTGCCACATCATTTTCTAAAATGGTCTGGGTAAAGCATAATACAGATCCAATCCAATTTACTGTACATGATACGTAGTCGTACACAATGATTGATCTTAGCAATATCCTAGAAAATGTGCTTAACTAATTCCTGTCATTTCTATGTCTCAATTGCAGGATGAGAATAAGCTACAGAACAGAAAAATGAAATGGATTGCAGATTCCACTTTAATGCCTCAATATAATAAGCTAATCGTTGGGACATGGTAAGAAGATTATACAACAGCAGACTAATGACCGACAGTGAACCCCATGGTGGGCTTATCTGCAAACACCGCTTCCTATCACACTCGCCTCATTTAAGTAAATGTTAGTATAAGAAGGACACAATCTCACTCAGTGCCTCAGCGATACACGTGGGCAGGAGTGGCAAACTCCAGTCCTCAAAGTCCACCAACAGGTCAGGTTTTCAAGATATCCCTGCTTCAGCACAGGTGGCTGAATCAGTGTTCAGTAAAACATGAAGACTGATTGAGCCACCTGTGCTGATGCAGGGATATCCTGAAAACCTGACCTGTTGGTGGCCCCTGAGGACTGGAGTTGGCCACCCCTGTTCTAGGGATGCTGCAATACTCCAATAATATTTATTGACTGTACAGTAATTACTGAACATGTGGGAATACTATTTATTATATTACTTTAATTCTTTGTAGTAGGAGACAGGTTAAAGGTGTCCAATTTATAAGATGGTTCATACTCCCTGTGGCAGACTAGAGCTTAGCCCGATACGATATTATGAGCAGAGTTAGTTTTCATGTTGTTATTGATCGTGGCAATGCTAATAATAGGCTAACCTTGTGTTTTCAGTGACAGAGAGATACGTCTTTATGAACTTTCTAACTTTGAACCATATTGCCAAATTATTGGTCTTGACACAATGCCTCTGCACTTAGGTTACAGGTAAGAAGATGTCATGTTGTATTGTTATGACCTCTGCTGACACAATGAGATTCTAACTGCAGATTGTTTTACATAAGACATCAATTTGCCCTGGTGTCAAGTACAAGCAAATTCCAGTTCACATTTTTTACATTTGCCGCAGATGTCTCAGACTCAGACGTCTCAGGCTGATTTCATATCACATGAAAAACTCAGGACAGAGTTATTGGTTCAAAACTTTGACTGTAAAAGTAGCAATTTTGGTGGATAGTTCTCCTTGATTGATCAGTAAAGATCCTGCTTCCCTGGGTTCAATTAATGGCTGCCTTTCAGTTTCAATCAATCCTTCAGTCAGTGTAACTCAGCAGCTATAATGTATCCGTATATTACTAAATTAACATTATCTATTGTTACAGTTTGCAGGTCAAACTGCTGGGAACATTTGGAACAAATTATCACAAAGAGGAAAGTGTTGTAAAAATGTTGCACTGTTGGGGAGGTGGGCTAAAGCCTGCTATAGAAATCAATAGATGCTCAGTATATTAAAACTAATTCAAAATGGTATTATAATAATCGGGGGGAAAAATGCAGTATGTATTATGTATGTCTTTATTTATGTAGTAATACACGTGACAATCATATAAATAACAAATAATACAAATAATAGATCATGGGAATAAGTGCTTCAGACATAAAAGTAACATTTCGGAAGAGGAGTCCCTGCTTCGAAGAGCTTACAATCTAATTAGTAGGTTGGAATAACGTATAGAGACAGTAGGAGGGCATTCTGGTAAGTGCGTCTGCAGAGGGCCAAGGTTTATGTATCATGTGTATAGTATTAGCCAAGGTGCTACTCATATGTTTCTTTAAGCAAGTGTGTCTTAAGGTGGGTCTTAAAGGTTGATAGAGAGGGTGCTAGTCAGGTATTGAGGGGAAGGGCGTTCCAGAGGTGTGGGGCAGTAAGACAGAAAGGGTTAAGACGGGAGAGGGCTTTAGAAACAAAAAGGGTAGAGAGAAGGCATCCTTGAGCAGAAGGTAAGAGTCGGGATGGTGCATAGCAAGAAATTAGGGCTGTGATGTAGGGAGGGGCAGAAGAGGGTTAAGCTTTAAAAGTGAGGAGGTGAATTGGGTGTGAAATGCAGGATTTGATAGGAGACATTCAGAAACTTTGGTCTGGTCAGCAGGTGTAAGGTCAGGGGTTGAAAAGTAAATTTGTTTGTCGTCAGCATAGAGGTGATATTTAAACCCAAGAGATGTGATTGGGTCACCTAGAGAAAGTGTGTACAAAGAAAAGAGAAGAGGTCCCAGAGCCCTGGGGTACCCCATGAGAGATCGATAGAGGAGGAGAAGGTGTTAGCAGAAGAGACCCTGAATGTACGATGGGAGAGGTAAGAGGAGATCCAGGATAGAGCTTTGTTACGAATACCAAGAGTATGGAGAATGTGAAGGAGAGGGTGGTCCACTGTGTCAAATGCTGCAGAGAGGTTGAGTAATATGAGCAGAGTGTAGTGACCTCTGTCTTGGCAGCATGGAGGTCATTAGTTATTTTAGTGAGAGCTGTTTCAGTGGAGTGAGCAGTGCAGAAGCCAGATTGTAGAGGGTCTAGGAGAGAATAGGTGTTGAGAAAGTGGAGCCAAGCGAGAGAATACAAGATGTTCAAGGAGTTTAGAGACAAAAGGCAGGAGGGAGACAGGTCGATAGTTAGAAAGACAGGTATGGTCAAGCTTGCTGTTTTTGAGTAATGGTATAAATGTTGCATGCGGGAAAGGTACCAGAGTAGAGGGAGGAGTTAAAAATGTGTGTGAGCGTAGGGATTATAGTAGGAGCAAGAGGTTTTAGGAGATGGGAGGGAATAGGATCAAGAGGGCAAGTGGTAGAGGGAGAAGAGGAGATCAGCAGTGACACATCCTCCTCTGAGATAGTAGAAAAGGAGTCAAGGAAGGCAGCAGGAGAGTTAGGAAGCGGTGTTGGATGGGAGGGGGAAACAGAGGGGATGTTCTGACGTATGGATTCCACTTTTTCCTTAAAATAGTCAGCAAAGTCTTGAGGTGAGATGGAGGAAGAAGAAGAGGCAACTGAGGGTGGTTTGAGTAGAGAGTCAAAGACAGAGAAGCATGGTTTAGACTTGTGCGTGTTGATTAGAGAAGAAAATTAGGTTTGTTTAGCCTGAGAGAGGGCAGAGTTGAAACAGGATAGAATACATTTGTAGTGAAGGAAGTCTGCGAGAGTGTGTGATTTCCTTCAGAGGCGTTCAGAGGAACGAGTGGACGATCGCAGCATGCGCGTGAGGGAATTTAGCCAGGGTCTGGGGTTAGAAGGGCGAGGACGGCAGAGAGAAAGCGGGGCATGCAGATCAAGATAGAAGGATAAGGCAGAGTTGTAATTCCTGACCAGATTGTCAGGGTCTGTAGCAGAACTGAGAGAGGAGAGGGAGGAGCGTAAAGTGGAATGAAAGGCTGATTGGTTAATAGAGCACAGGTTTCTGCAGAAACTAGGGGTAGATGGAGATGGAGAAGGGGTGAAGCGAGAGAGAGAGAGAAAATTAGATGAGGTGATGGTCAGTGAGAGGAAATGGGGAAATGGAGAAATCAGAGAGAGAAAAGTTTTTAGTGAAAACCAGGTCTAGCTAGTGGTCATTCTTGTGGTTGCTGGCTGCAGTCCACTGTTGAAGGCCAAAATAAAAGGTTAAAGAGAGAAAGCGGGAAGCCCAAAAGGAGAGAGGGGTCATCAATGTGGCAATTGAAGTCCCCAAAAAGAAGAACAGGGAAGTCTGAGGAGAGAAAGAAAGAGAGCCAGGATTCAAAGTGAGAGAGAAAGGCAGAAGGGGGATGAGTAGAGGTAGGTGGACGATAGATGACAACCACGTGTACAGGGAGAGGAGAGAAGATCTGGACAGTGTGAGCCTCAAAGGAGGGAAAAGCAAGAGAGGGAGGAGTAGAAAGGGTTTGGTAACGGTAGATAGAGGAGAGCAGGAGCCCCATGCCTCTACCTCTGCCATCAGGGCGTGGAGTGAAAGAAAGGCCACCATAGGAGAGGGCAGCTTCCAGCGCAGAGTCAGACTGAGTGAGCCAGGTCTCAGTTATAGCAAAGAGGAGCAGAGAGAGAGAGAGAAAGAAGTCATGCACAGAGAGGAACTTGTTAGAAAGGGAGTTAGCATTCCAAAAGGCACAGGAGAATGGGAGAGAGGAGGGAGGGTGGCACGGGATGGATATGAGGTTGGAGGGGTTGACCCCAGAAGGAGTAGAATTTGCATTTGGCAGAGGAGGACGAGAGCTTGTAGAAATAAGGCAGGGACCAGGATTGGGAGAGAGATCCCCAGGAGCAAGGTGGAGAAGCATGGATAGAAAGAGAATGTGTGCGGATGATTTGTAGGTGTGTGATTTAGTGTAGGGGGGATAGCTGTGTAGTGCAGAGAGCGCAGGTAAGAAAGTAGTTCATGTGAACTGAGAAGTGGCGAAGAAAGGAAAGATGGCGATATATGAATAGAGTTGGAGACGTGAGGCTGGTAGAAAGAAGTGCATCATTTGAAAAGAAGTGAGGCCATAGCAAATATAAATAGTAAAGGCGGCATCACACAAGTGCTGAGATGTGCAGTCTGGGATAGATAATATCCTCCTTTCCAGCACAGATCAAATCCAGGAATCAGGGCCAGTATGTGTTGTCCACTCCTTTTGAACTCCCTTTTAAACTCTAGCACTACACGTTACTATAAACGTGGCTGCTGTGCTCTCAGTTAAATAGCTCCAAAATGTCACCTGACTGAATTAGGTTCAGCCCAGCCAACTTAATTAACACATGTGAGGAACATTAAAACGGGTGTTTTTTTCTAAACAGGGTGTTGTCCCTCTTAGGTGTGAAAGCTGAATTTAATGAAGTGGGTGATTGGAGACAGAATTAAAAAAATGTTTTTACCAAATAGATGTTACAAGTTGAATTGACTAAAATAGACAGCAGGGGAGGATTTAGAGGCAGAATTCAAAAATAGTTTTTACCTGAAAAGAGAAGAAAAAAATGATCAGTCTAGTAATCTAATACTCTTCCCAACTCCCTTTTAATCTCCAGCACTATACGCTACTTTAAACTTGGCTACTTCAAACATAGCTGCAAAATTATCTAATACTACAGAACTGATTTTTTTTTTAAAACCCATGTAGGATATTGTATGGATTGCTCCTGTAAGCATATACTGTACATCAGGTTTCATTCAATTTCACTGTGATTTCCTTCATTTTTCTCTGCTTTTCTTTTAGTCCCAGAGATACAGATGAGTGTGTCATATATTTCGGTGACGAACAAGTAAGTTATTAAAAGTGATGTTAGAAAATAAAGCAATGTGCTCACACTAAAGGAATTATATTATTAGTTGCTATTTTTTATGCATCCAGGACTGGGGAGGGGAGATTTGGTTTATACACCTTCAGTGAAGTGCTGAGACAGGTAGCATTGATTCTGTAGCTCGTTATACTGATAAACCTCAGACCTAGGAAATAGAATGGAGCAGGTTTATTATGGTATATATGGTAGAACATACTGGACACCTAACAAGCTCCTATTAAACCCCCAAAATACCCACAACATATATATAAGCATATGAGTGTCAGAGGAGTGCTACTGAGCATGGCAATATGCATTAAAACCAGAGACATAACATAAAACACAGACAAAGCTCAGTTTTTAGCACATCTAGTGAGACTCATACACGGTACAGTGCCTAAATATATATGGATAAATATCTAATAAGTAAATGGTCTTTTAGTTTGACATTTTTGGCCAAAATTGTTGTAAGCCCCTGAGCCAACGCCAAGGCAGACCACATATCAGGGGTCCCTAACGCTAATATATGTGGTCTGCCTTGGCGTTGGCTCAGGGGCTTACAACAATTTTGGCCAAAAATGTCAAACTAAAAGACCTTTTACTTATTAGATATTTATCCATATATATTTAGGCACTGTACCGTGTATGAGTCTCACTAGATGTGCTAAAAACTGAGCTTTGTCTGTGTTTTATGTTATGTCTCTGGTTTTAATGCATATTGCCATGCTCAGTAGCACTCCTCTGACACTCATATGCTTATATATATGTTGTGGGTATTTTGGGGGTTTAATAGGAGCTTGTTAGGTGTCCAGTATGTTTTACAATTCTTGTCCAGCTAGTCATGGCTGATTGGAGGTTGGCAACCTCCTACTTAATTTAAGCTCACCCCCTCCCACATTTAAATGGTTATGGGCTCACTCCATAGCATCTTCCACTCAGGGGAACTTGCCTGCTTGCAGTTTGGCTGTGACATCTCTAATACAGAGTGCTTTTCCTGGTAATATACAGGTTAATAAAAGCTTCAGTCAGACAGAACTTTGCAGCTAATATTGACAGATTTACTATAAATCATTCTTCCTGTTATTAAACAGGTTATTATATTAGCGTTAGGGACCCCTGATATGTGGTCTGCCTTGGCGTTGGCTCAGGGGCTTACAACAATTTTGGCCAAAAATGTCAAACTAAAAGACCATTTACTTTTTAGATATTTATCCATATATATTTAGGCACTGTACCGTGTATGAGTCTCACTAGATGTGCTAAAAACTGAGCTTTGTCTGTGTTTTATGTTATGTCTCTGGTTTTAAGGTATATATGGTAGGTAAGCTTAGTACAGTATGATACATGGCACTCCAGAACATTCCTATTTGATTTGTAACATATTACAGCAAAGATTTGTTGCTATTATGTATGCCTTTCTGCTGTATCCGGGCTGGTTGATCCTTTGCTTTTTATGATTTTTGCTGATTAAGTTGCAACTTATTTACTTTGGATTTTAGTTATTTACTTTGGGTTTTAGTCCCTATTTTATTATAGGGAGCTACGTGTATGTAAAAAAATGGGGACAGTAGACATTTGTGCCATATAATTGGTGCCTTGGAAAACATTTTAAACTTAAATCAATGTCAATGTCAAGTGTCAATGTATCAAGATTATTTTCACCTCTTTTTGTTACTGGCCGAGTTAGCAGGCGCATGTATTATAATGAGATAAAACTCTGTGTCTTCACCAAGTCTGCCGTGCTGTAAACCAGCGGTGCGCAAACTGGGGGGCGCGAGACTGCCGGCGGGGGGGCACGGGATTTACAGAGGCCCCGCACGCTTCCCGAAGGCACTTAAATTAAGTGCTGGGGGAGCTGCAGGGCCTCTGTAAACCTTTAGGCTGCGGTCCCAGTAATGTCTGTGACACGCGCGCCCGGCGGGGGGGGGGGGGGGGGCGGCGCGTGCACAGCGCTAACCGCGATCTGCAGTCTGACAGGGAGAGGGGAGCTTGCGACGGGAGGGGGCGTGGTCAGGTATTTGCGGGGCGTGGCCATTACATCACGCGGCTGGTTCGCCCTCATTGGGTGAACCGCCGGTGGGGGCGTGGCCACGCCTCCGTCGCAAGGTTTGAACTCAATTTGATTGAGTTGGGAAAAACCTTGCAGCACGGCGCGGCTGCACCTTCTGCGTGACGGTGCGTACTGGGCCCAGCCCCATTGAGGGGCGGTGCTTACACACACAGTGCACGCCGCGCCGTGCGCACAGGCTGTTACTGGGACCGCAGCCTTACTTACCTAGGCTCCAGCGGCATCCTTCCTGCGTCGCCATGGCAACGCTCATGCTATGGCAATGTGACGTCATGACGCCGGAGCGCAGGTAAGTGGGGGTTAGGGGGAGCGCGGGAGTGAGGGGTCCGCCGGTAGGGGGGCGCAGGGAAAAAAGTTTGCGCCCCCCTGCTGTAAACTACTCTGACTTATGATTTGTGTCAAATGTAAGACTCTTGTTTAACAAGTTTATTACACCTGGCATAGACATTGGCAAACAAAAAATGTGCCGAGTTACACTTTTCAACACCTGTAAAAAAAAAAAAAGTCCAAAGTTATAATCTATTGAGGATTGATAATGTTATCATTAGTGCAAAGCATGTTATTTCCTGCTAAGTTTATGTAAAACCTAAATAATATTGCTTTGACTGCATGTATTTTAATAAGAAATGTTTTTGCATATATATTTATATATATATATATATATATTAAAGGTTATTGCTAATTTTGAAATGCCTTAGGTCGACATCTATACGGTCCCTCTCCTGCTATTATTCAAGGAGACTACCTTATATATTGTATATATACTAGTATTCTTTCTCCCTGATAGGGGGAAATCTTTTATTACCTGTCAGCGTGGAAGTTTAGGAGCTTTCTTTCAATAATCTCAAAGTGGATGATCGCCCCATTATTGGTAAAAAAAATCCCTATTTAAGAAAGGATGCGATTTAAGTCAATGGAAGTTTTCGGGTAATAATGGTGCAATCAGCAGTTGTTGGAGCATATTGAATAAGCCCTTTAAGATCACACTGATTTCCCACCCAAATCTCCCTGCACTTTCACTGGTTGGCCAGTATAAAAATACCTTAATTCAATTGGCCAGTGAATGATGTGCAGAGTCCTGTCACATATTGAAAAATATAAAAGCGCAAATGAGTGAAGTGAGAAAGTCAAAACTACAAAGTGATTAAAGTGCTCAAATGAAATAAGCTCTCACAACAATCCTGCATGGGAAGCCAATAGCAACTGAAAGGTGAAACGCGTAGGGCAGTGATTTTAAACCGGGGTTCAGGCGGAGTTCCACGAGCACCCCTCAGGGGTTCCGTGGCCGCAAAACTCTCCCAGCTGTCCAAGGTATGGCAGCTTGGCATGTAGCTGTGACTTGGCGGCTCCAAACCGCAGCAGCAGCCCGGTCACTGCTATCTTCCCTCTCCCTGCTTGGGCGGCGCCAGAAGTCGTGCCAACTTCCGGCTGACAGGAAGGGGAGGAAGGATCAGATAAGAGCGCACTGTCCGCGCCGGCTGTGTGTGTGTGAGAGTGGGAGAGTGTGTGTCTGTAAGTGAGAGAGGGAGTGTGTGTGTGTGTGTGTGTCAGTGAGAGGGGGAGAGAGAATGTATATGTGTGTGTAAGTGTGAGGGAGGGGGAAAGGGAACGTAATGGGGAGAGTGAGAGACAGGGGGTGCGAGAGATAGGGGGTGAGGGTTGGGGTTTCAAAGAATTTCACAATAGTATTCTGGGATTCCCTGACCAAAAAAGGGTTGAAAGGGTTGAAAAACACTGGTGTAGGGATTTTGACCCACCGAGGACACCGTACTACGAAGTTGGATACTCAATCTGGCACCCTAACTGATGACGCGGATGCGTACGACACCAATGCGGAAGTCACTGTACCAGTGAGAAGGAGCAGAGCGATCGCCCTGATCGATTTGAGCAAGCTTGTGTATCCAGACGGTTCGGAGGGGGCAGAGTGTACCTATATTACACTCACTGCACTACTATACCTGGGAAAGTGTGAGTGGATTCCCTTTCCCCCCACCCTGTACAATTTCACTTTTAGTAAAACGTTGTTATGCCGTGACCCTTTTTGTTGTTTTCTCTGTGAGGATTGATGCAGCAAGAAGCGAATTCCAGCACTCGTGCCTATTCCACTTTGGGATCATCCATGCCGGATTGCTGTGAGTGCTTATTTAATTTGAGCACTTTAATAACTTTTGTAGTTTTCACTTTTTCACTTTACTCAATTGCGCTTTTATATTTTTCACAATCTGCACATATGGTTGTAGGGACCTTTTTTAAGAGCAGCATTGAGTGGTGTAACATAGATTGTCATCATATACTGTATTAACAATTGTGAGTTTTGTTTTGCGCTTTTTATTATTATTATTCCGTCACATAGTGCAGCATTTGTACGTTAGCTATAGTAGTTTAATAGACAGACGCTTACTGCTGATATATTTAATGTATTGGTGCTTTGTATTTAAGGGATGTGTCAACATGATCCTGATTTCTCATATGGCAGAAACATTAAGGTATGTGGCATAAGATTATAATGCTGTGTTATATCCTAACAAAATCCAATGCTGGAGTTGCTGCTTAAAATAACATTAACAAAACAGGGAAATATGTCATGCAAAACAAAAGGCAGGACAGTTTGGGGAAAGGAGATGAAAGGGATAACAACCTTTCCATGCTGCCGGACTCATAACTCACACCTCTCTAAAACACCCCAAAGCTTAATAACCTCTCTCCTCTACATCGTATGCTGTGATGCTGTCTTTTCTTTACTAGGGAGAATATAAACCTGTGGATGTATTTTAAATCTTCTCATATGGGAAAGATATGGGTCATATTTATTTATCGCTGCTAAGCCATATGTCCCGTTCCCTTGAAGCACAACTCAGTAAATGTGGCCCTATTTTTTTTAACGGGTCTATTTGTCAAAGTCTCCCAGCTACAAAACTGGAGCAAAAAGAGCATTAGACGTATAAAAGGAGTCCCATAGAAAGCAATGGGGATTTCCCTTTGTTAATGTTTCTGTTACTTTTTTGCACTGCTTTTGTATTAGTTTGCAGGTGAGATCCTATGTTAAAAAGACGCCAACGCGTCCCAGATGCAAAACTGAGGAAATAATAGGACTAGACGTATCTCATTGCTTTCTGGTGGATATTTTTTATTGCTTTATGCCATATTATACATTATTGATATTTTCAGTCACTTTAACCCTTAGTAAGCTCAACATTGCATCATTTCTTTCCTAAGAAATTGGATCATACTCATGATTGTATGAGCTGGTCAGGAAAACATCCATGGTCTTAGGAAGGATTATAAAACAGTGTCAAAAATTAATATAACATATACAATTCTCTCCAAAAAACTATTTTCTAACTGGTTTAATTTAATTTGAAAACCTTTCACCATTGCATGGTTACAATACATACAGTGTAAAGATCATGTACCTAAAAAAGTAATCCTTTCAGCAGGTGTGTCTGGTTCATCTCATTACTCATTTGTAAATTCATTTCTTTAACAATAGGAATTGGACAAAGTGTGAAGCTGTGGATGACATCCCCAGCATCTCCATGGATAATATTAAGGCGTCTGGACTTGTTAAATGTATCCGTTGGAAGGTTCATAATGACTGGATCACAGAGGTAAGAGAGGGATTCCTGGAATAAATAGAAGACCAATCAGCATCAGTATGATGGGGCACACTGGCACCCGTAGTGGTTCTAAAACTTCTACTCAGGGACTATTAGCCACACCTGGTTTTAGGAATAACCAATACACCTGTACGCAGCAAGTGTATGAATCTATGAATAGATTGTTGGGTGGTTGCCTCAAACACCTGGTCTGGCACCGGACCCATTGGAGAGGTTTGAGAACCACGGGACTAGAACACTTGTTGCACATATCTCTATATACACCAATCAGCATGCAATGTGCATGGCTTGGCAGAGATTGTGGGGTAATATATCAAGTATTGGCTCTGAGCGTGCTATATGTATATATGTTATAGTCATTAAAGAAACACAATTAGGATTAGGTTAAGAGTAGACTTAATATTCTGCCATTTTGTCCTATTCGCCCTTGCTATCCTGGCTGTATTAAGAAGTATCACCGGCCCCAACACAGGAGGAACTCTCTTACACCAGTAAATAGATATACAGAGCTACCCGCTGTGTATAACTTAAAATGTCACGAAAGCAATTCCCACACAACAGTTCTTTACAAGTAAGTATTACATCCCTCAGAAAGTAGTCCCAGATCCCAGCCCAATGTATGGCTGTGTAAGGTTTGGTTTTGTCTTGTCACTTGTAGGTCATTTAACCCTTCACCTGGCCAAGACTTACTAATGTTAAATTGTAACAATGACTGAGAACTTGAGTCATTTGTAACTCTGTGCAGCTGGTGGCTACTCCTTTTCCTATACGTGTAGCCTTTCTACCTTACACCGGGTTTATGAGTACTTTCCCATTTCGTTATTAGGAGGTCTGTAATGCAGGTGATTTGTGACCCCACTTATTTTAGTCACCAATCTCAGGAAAAAGTGCTTTACTGGTATAGGTCAAAGATTCCTCTGACATGGAATAATATCTTATTAGTTACTTACATACACGTACACACGTACACACATGTACACACACACGTAAAACGTTATGCATCGAGGGAACAATAATGCTCTTCATGCTGAATGGGTTGAATGTCTATATAAATATATCATCCCAAACAGGAGCAATAGAAATCAGCACTGGATGAAGTCATCAAACAAATGAAATGTATTTTATTGTAAGAAATTATAAATATTGTATAAGATGGTTACGTAGCAGAACTTCCATCTTAACGCTCGTCATGTATATGCTGTTATATTGGACTGCATCTGTAGCGGGAGACAAGGAGAAGCAGGACTTGGGAATTTTGATGAACACAATGCTTGGCTTTTCTTCAGCAAAGAAAAAGATTGTCCACAATAACAACATTATTAGCTTTCTTCAGAAGAGATAAAGCAAAACAGTCAAACTGAAATATACAGTAGTACCTGGAGTGTATAGACACATCCCTTGGCCGCAGGGCTCTCCCTGTAGCAGAGTAGTGCAGGCAAAAGCACAGCCCTTGGTAGCAAGGCTCACACTCTGGCAAATGAGTGCAGAGAAAGTAAAAACAGAAATACTGGGGCGCTCCCTGCAAGTTGTATACAGGTGTTACAGTACCTAACATTCAGACTCAATACAGTACACCAACACAATCAAATTGGGCCAGGATAAACCATAAAAAATAAAAACATATATACTGGCCCTTTTAATAATGTAGCAGCTTGACCGGATGAGTATCTTCCCTAGATCCTCGTAATGCAATGGAAGTGTGTTGTTGTGGTCAGCGCATACAGAAAGGAAAACACAAGACAGAGAGTCTGTGATCATGGACAGGTTCAGGAAATGTCTGTTTAAAGCGTTTTCCGTCAGTGAGTTGCAATCCACCTCAGCTACATCTGTAGCTAATGTTATTGCAACCCGTGGCATGATCCCGTGGAGGAAAGCACATGATAGCCCCGCCCCTTCCTAAATGAGGCTGATTCAAAGCAATGGCCTCTTCTCTCAATGTGACATTGTGTATGTCCCGCTGTAGCACATCACGTGCAATAACGTTGGCTACATCTGTAGATCTCAGGCAATGCCAGCACAGGCTGATCAGTGAGCTGGTCGCCACCTGGGCTCTGCTCCCACCCCTCTGGAAGTCTGTACTGGACTACAGACATGTAGCAACCCTGTAGCCCAGGATAACAGGACGCTGCCTGCATCTTATAAAGTATTTCGTTTTAGGAGACAGCAATTATTGCAAGTGATCAGCAATTTTAAATGAAAAAAGCAAAATCAGTTTTCATTCATTATTGCCAACATGACGCCATGGCCCTTATTAACTGTGCTATGACGCCTTCCTCGTGTGGGAGAAGAGTTTGCTTCATCTAAATGAATGAGAGTAAATTCTCCAGGACAGTAAATATGTCTTCACAGTATATTAAGTAGGGGAGATCCTGATCCAGTTTCCAAAAGCCCTACATTTCTATGGAAATGAAGGCTTGGAGATCCAGGACAAAATTACAATGTTTTAACAACATCAAACTAGGTTGGCAATACTGAAATGTTACTAATAAATCCTTAGGTATACAAACCATGTAGTTTTACCTTTGTGTGTGATTCTTTGCAGATCAGATATATTCATTCAATAGAATCTATTATTTCAAGCTCCAATGATGATTACACTGCCCTTGTCATAGGTAGGTGGAAAATGCTTTAATGAACATCCAGCATGTAGCAGAAGTTTTAATGTGACCCTAGAGGGACAGAAATGGTTACAACTTTGACATTCTGAGTGGAATTTATTTTTTCTATTTAAGATACATTTTTTGGGGCCAAGATGATCTGTATTCATACCCTCCTGTATACAGAGTGAAAAGGGCATCTTAAATTTACTTACATAGCTGTATGAAAATTAGGGCCTAATTCTATGGAGTCTGAAGCAGAACTCTATGATTAGGGGGTCAATTAAGAAGAGTGTCGACCAACCACATTTAGTTTCTGTCATAAATTGTCCAAGACGAATGACATTGCTTGCATAAGGCAAGATCAAGTGCATCAAGCACCATGGCACTGAGGCTGGTCCCAATGGGGCAGGCCTTGTTACATGGACTTATACATAACTCTGGATATTTATGTAACCGCCCCTCCACCCCCCCCAAAAAAAAAATATGGCATCAAACACACTGATGGAATCTAATACATTTTGTGAACCTATTCTACCGACAGCAGGTGACCTGGAAATTCCCATTAACAATATATGTATAGGGAAGGGTCTGTAATATTTTAACCATGACTGGTGGATTTTGTATCTGTCCCTTCCTCTTCATGAGAGGACACCACCACAACCTGTCACCTAATACAGACAGTTGCAGCTCCTTTCCCAACCCACCGAGTGGGAGAGAGCCTCTCGGTTACTTGAATGGCCATAAGCATGTCTTTAGTACCAGAAGGTTTCTTTTGTAATAGCACCATTTAGTTATTATGGCCATATGTCTTTGTATGTCTTACCGTACACCATCATGATTGTAAGCATTATTCCCCCACAAAAAAATGTTTTGTTTGGTGCTCTGTATTATGTACCCATTCCTTGTATTTGTTCTGTCTATATGTATATTCTGTAAGAAAACAAAACTGCATTATTAAAATAAAAAAAATAACTATTTTACAATGATTCAAAGGAGCAAAACTGGTGGAAATATAATTTCTAAAAGAAAAATATTACATTTAAAAAGAAAAAAATTCTCTGATGCGTTTTTTGTTGCACTAGTCGTGCCCTAACATGTGGGACTTTGTAAAAACCACTTATTGTTCAGTTTTTCTGGATTTGAGACAGGTTGTGTAGAAGGAACCAAAAATTTGCAGAAACAACTAAAGGACATAATGGATTCGAGTAGCATGAAAAGCAAGCGTTCCATACTGAACGGGAATGTGCCTCCCAAGAGAAATATCTGCGATGAATCCGTGTTCCGAGTTAAAAGAGGCATCAAGACCTTTGATTTCTGCAAGGAAAGCAACATCCTTGTGACTGGAGGTTTGGACAGGATCGTTCGCCTGTGGAATCCCTATGTGCCTGGGTAGGAAGCTTTATTTGCACACTAATATCATTCAAATATTTAGCTATTGTTAATATTAGCATTTATTTATAAGATAACAACGTAGTCCACAGTGCTCTGCAATGGGAATACAGTGGTGTAAAAATACCATAATATAAGAAGAATATTACACAGATGAATACGGGAAAATAGAAATAGCTTTCTGAGTTTTCACGTGTCTCTTTTTCAATCTGGTAGAGCAAATGGAAATTCGGAGAACTTCCATTCATCCCAGGACGTGGGTACTTTCTCTTCCCTCCTGCCCAAATGGTTTTGACACCTCGGACATCCTCTGTGGCTTTCATCTCTGATGTCCTATCCGACCTACTGGCACCAAGTTGGTAGCCCCAGTGGCCTGTGAGAACATTGTCTCAGCTCATTTAATGTGCACAAAGCATATACAGTAGTGTCAAAAAGAAAGTACACCCTCTTTGAATTCCATGGTTTTACATATCAGGACATAATAACAATCATCTGTTTCTTAGTAGGTCTTAAAATTAGGTAAATACAACCTCAGATGAACAACAACACATGACATATTACACTGTGTCATGATTTAGCGTCTTTGACGATGCAGTAGCACCCAGCTCCTTCCGGGCCTGACGTCACTAACCCGGAAGTAGTGCGTCCCCGTCAGCGATCCAGCCACTTGCTTCAGCTCACAAAATCTCTTGCTTAGCGCAGGCAAAGGGTGAACACAGAGAATAGCCTCAATCTGTGCCTGCTACAGCTCCTCCAACGCGTTTCCCCACGTATTGTGGATTCCTCAGGGATGGGTCTGCATCTCTTAGTGCCCAAGTATATATAGTGTACTCACTAATTGATCCATCAATATACAAAATCTTAATGGCTATTTAATGATTATATAGGCAAAGGGACAAAATAACTATCAGTGGTTAAGAATGTATAATAACATTTAAAACCTTTTTTCTATATATTATTATTTATCGTTATTCATGTTTAACCATAATTGATATAAATGAATTCATTTCTAATCATAACATCAGTGGATAGAATAAATGAACATTTAAGGAACCATTTAATTAAACATTATGTTTTCTTCTCCTTTCTTCTATTTTTTCTTTTTTATATATATCTCTCTCTTTGATCTCAAGTTTGAGATGTTTTAACCTTACTAATCAGTTCATAGTATAAACTGTTTCTTGGCTCTGTAGCCCATATGCACCATATTTCTGTGCTGCATAGGGATCAAGACTATATCTAATTAGTCAATCCCAGATCTGATTAAATAATCCAAGATCAATAGATCAATAGTATGGTTGATATGAAACACAATCTACATGGTTAAATAATTGCTAATGTTTAATAATCAATTTGTTAAAACACATTAAAATCAACAATATAAACCTTATTAATAATCACAATATACAGTTATGTTTGTTGTCTCCCCAATTAAATAAATAAAAATTAATGGTATATGTAGAACATGGTACAGCTAAACCCCGTTATAACGCGCCTCGTTATACCGCGATTCGGTTATAACGCGGTTTTCCCGTGGCTCCCGTTTTTAAAAAAAAAAAAAAAAAAAAAAAAAAAAATTTTTAAATTTTTTTTTTACATTTTTTTTTTGCACACTGCACACACTCACTGCGCACACACTGCTCATTGCTCACACTGCCACACTGCACACACACTGCACACTGCACACACACTGCTCATTGCTCACACTGACACACTGCACACACTCACTGCACACACACTGCTCATTGCTCACTGCCACACTGCACACACACTGCACACACACTGCTCATTGCTCACACTGACACACTGCACACACACTGACCACACTCACGCACACTCACACACACTTACGCACACTCACGCACACTTACAGACACTCACACACACTCACACACACACACACACACACACACACACACACTTACACACACACTTACACACACTTAGACACTCACACACACTCACACACACTCACACACACTTACACACTCACAGACACTCACACACACTCACACACACTTACACACACTTACACACACTTAGACACTCACAGACACTCACAGACACTCACACACACTCACAGACACTCACAGACACTCACACACTCACAGACACTCACACACACTCACACACACTTACACACACACTCAGACACTTACCCACACTCACACACCCATATACACACACACACTTTCTCTCCCATATATACATACACACACACTCTCTCACTCTACACAGACGGGCCGCGACCAGCACCACCACCCGCTCCCCCCCCTCCTCCCGCGCAGGCAGCGGGAGCACCGGGGACAGCGGTGGGGAGAAGAAACCCCCCGCTACAACCTCCATGCAGGCAGCATGGTTCTGAGGTAAGCGGCGACCTGAGGGACATCCCCACTCCCATCTCCTGCCCCGCGGCCTGTCCCGCGGTGACAGGGTGAAGCGGGGACAGGAGGGACATCCCCGCTCCCATCTCCTGCCCCGCGGCCTGTCCCGAGGTGACAGGGGGAAGCGGGGACAGGAGGGACATCCCCGCTCCCATCTCCTGCCCCGCGGCCTGTCCCGCGGTGACAGGGTGAAGCGGGGACAGGAGGGACATCCCCGCTCCCATCTCCTGCCCCGCGGCCTGTCCCGAGGTGACAGGGGGAAGCGGGGACAGGAGGGACATCCCCGCTCCCATCTCCTGCCCCGCGGCCTGTCCCGAGGTGACAGGGGGAAGCGGGGACAGGAGACATCCCCGCTCCCATCTCCTGCCCCGCGGCCTGTCCCGCGGTGACAGGGGGAAGCGGGGAGCGGAGGGACATGCCCGCTCCCATCTCCTGTCCCGCGGGATGAATATGCGCTAAAGCGCGGCGGCCATTTTTTTTTCTCGCGACCCCGTTAGTAACGCGGTGGTCTCGGGGTGGACCCCGAGACCCGCGTTATAACGGGGTTTAGCTGTATGTAGTATAAATAACACAAAGCCCAGCACACACTGTCTTTAGATAATAGAACAAATGAAAAGGGATAATGCCAGGAAGAAATGTAATGACATTTAATATGTAACACAAACCACCAGTATAAGAACCACACCCACTACATCAAAAATTGATAACATGCAATAATAAAACAGGCAACAACAGAGGGAATAATGGAGGGGGAGAGGGCAGTGAATAAGGTACAAACACAGTAGGGTCAAGACAACACATAGGTGGGTACAAACAATGGGGAAGCAGCAGGGGGGCAACGTTTCGGGGAACACCGCTTCGTCAGGCCCGTTCCCCCTCTCTCCAATGGAACAGAGGGGTACTTCCCTGTTCCCCAGACCCACAATAAAAACGTCAAGTCCCACAAAGAGACTGAATACACGTGTGTGGGGGTTATTCAGTCTCTTTGTGGGACTTGACGTTTTTATTGTGGGTCTGGGGAACAGGGGAAGTACCCCTCTGTTCCATTGGAGGGGGAATGGGCCTGACGAAGGGGTGTTCCCCGAAACGTTATGTTGCCCCCCTGCTGCTTCCCCATTGTTTGTACCCACCTATGTGTTGTCTTGACCCTACTGTGTTTGTACCTTATTCACTGCCCTCTCCCCCCTCCATTATTCCCTCTGTTTTTGCCTGTTTTATTATTGCATGTTATCAATTTTTGATGTAGTGGGTGTGGTTCTTATACTGGTGGTTTGTGTTACATATTAAATGTCATTACATTTCTTCTTGGCATTATCCCTTTTCATTTGTTCTATTATCTAAAGACAGTGTGTGCTGGGCTTTGTGTTATTTATATTGTATATTGGAGGTATTGGGTCCTCCGTAGTCCGTTGCACCCTGCAAATATTCTTTTGCCTTCTACTGTGTGCTTTATATCATTGTTCTATTATGGTATGTAGTATGTGAATGAATAAAAATTAAATGAAAAAGAGTCATCCAATTATTAAAACATATTTATTTATTTGAATTGCGTCCTTCACAGTTTTTTCTTCTTTCGGAGGAATACATCTTTATTACCTTAGTGGCTAACCGCTAAGGTAATGAAGAGGTTAAATAGCAGTAACTAGTTTGTTGGTGGTAGAAGGGGTGGATGAAGCTTGTAATTTCCCCAGGGTGGGAGTTTAGGCCTCCCGGGAGAGTTGCGAGGAGGGGTTCATCCCTTCATTATTTTGGAGGTAATTAAGGGGTTAACAGCCAATATAGGTTTTCAAAGTATGTTTTAGTATTATATGTATAACAGACTGGCTGTAATAAATCATGGTAATGTATCTACAAATGTCACTTATTTTTTTCTTTGTGCATCAATGTGTCATAAACCATCTCTAAACTGAAGCGTTGATATTCTTATTTTTCTATTTACATGCACTGTAGCATTTCCAAATGATAAAACAATAACCAATGTTGATCATTTGAATGTCACAAAGTATTCATTATATCTATGGGAGACTTTTCTTTATCTCCTACACATTATATACATTATGAGAAGCGGGGTGCGCTTCCCTTTGTTTTCACTTAGGCTCTATTATTGAACAGGCTTCTAATTGTGAATATGGTTGTGTATTTAGTCTAGTTGGTATTTTATAATACATATACTGTATGGCTCATTCTCTTTAGATGGCCCATTGGTTTATTGCGTGGACACCTCTCCCCGATCGCCTTCCTATGCATTGCAGATGAAAACACGAAGATATACTCTGTGTCTACAGATAGCACCGTAATGGTAACAAGCTCTTATTTTGTCATGTCATGGTTTGGGAGGCTAGTTCTTAGTTTTCTGGGAACATAAGCATTGCCTCTATCTTTTTACCCCATCTTGGCCAGAGGAGCATGCAACGCACTTTATTTCCATTGCAAATATATATGTATATGACGTAAGAATATAAGGCACAGATCCACAAAGCTCTTTTGCTAGATGACTTAATGTGGCATTAACCTAACTTAAAATCACCTTGAGCATTACCGGCCTTTAATGATAATTATATGTAAAAGAGATGTCGCCTCAACATTGCATATAAACTAAAGTTTGTTAAGGTTAAAGTGGGGACTTAATGCTACGTTAGTTCAGTCATACCTAAACTTGGTGTTACACCCATACCCTGAAAAAGGAGAGAGCGTTAACGTCAAGTTATGAGCCTTTATTTACTGGGGCTGTGGTATTTGTTGAGCTAGTCTCGGTTAGCCTTTTGAAAAGCTACGAAACAATTCTTTCTCGATAACAGGTTTGGGACATTGAAGATCACACGTGTCTGATTAGTGTGATACCCAAAGCCAGTCGGATCAGAGGAGAGTTAGCCGCATGCTGCTTCTCACCGCAGCTCAAGACCCTCTTCATTGCAACTGATTCTCTCGCTGCCTTACAGCTCCAAGACAAGTGAGCGCTGCACTCATTGTGATAACACTCATACTGCTCAGCTGATTACTCCATCGCTGCCTCAGCAAAGAGATGATGGAATTGCCTGACGTAAATTTCAATTTTTTCTTTTCACCTCCTGTTACCAAGAGGTGCACTGTGATAAAACCATTCCTATAATTTGTTACGCAAAAAGTGTTTTAAGCGCCAGACTTCTTGTATTATGTTTAATGATAACACGGTATTCCCTCCTTTACATCCATTTTATTCCTCGATCATTTATCTTTTTTTATTTTATCTTCTGACTCCATAATAACCTTTTTGTTACATCGGATACTGTTAGTTTTCTTTTAGAAAAGCTTTATAAATGATCTATTTTTATTTAGTTTAAATATGGGGACTATCAATCTGGCACAAGGAAAGAGCGCTAGCATTAAAAATGCCCCGATTTTTACAGTTTCCTACAATTATTTTTCCTATACCGTGGCATGCACGAGGCTTTTGTAATACATTATGGCAGATACAGGTTTGGATTTTGACAAATGAACAAGTTTGCACAAGCTTTCGTACAGTAATTGGGATGTAGGTTGTAGGTTTTACATCAACTTAATAATGAGTAAAACACAGCAAATCAAACATAGATGTAAGATACAGATAAATGTAAGATAAAAAGAAGTACAGTACCATGAATACCTCTGAGGGAGTGACACCAGTCACGAGAGCTCAATCTGCTCTATTTTATCAATTAACCTTAAACCACCCCATTTGGCAGCAAAATGGTTTAAGACATATTGGATACATTCTAAGTTTGTTGACTTAACTTTAGTGTGACCTTGCTGTTTAAAGCTTGTTTTTACAAATGCACAGCTTTTTTTGTCAGCAGCCATACTAATAGCTGCCTTTAGTGTCAAGCACTAATCCATTGTGGCTATTATCATATCCTATTGGCTATTCCATTGGAGGATGTTGTGCTGCATTATCAATGTAGACACGGAAATAAGCCCTTGCATGAGTGACAAATTATTTTGAAGCAATCTCTGATTGTATTCAACCTCTCTTTTTGATTGCTTTTCCAGTGCCCCACAACTTGGCCTCTCAACTGTGTCCCACAACAAGCCTGTCACCTGCTGTCAGTATAACCAGTGCTTCCAGCAGGTTGTGAGCTGCTCAGAAGGATCTGTAAGTAATGTGGCTGAGAAATATCAGGCCTTGGCCTATGGTCCAATTGACGAGTAAATTTAGATAAACAGATTGTCAGACGTAGATTCGGCCGCAAGTCTCCCTTCTCCTGTTGGCGCCGGGATACAACTTCTACCCGGCCGCTCGACTGGAGGAGGGAGCAGGGGTGTCCCCGGACCAGGAGAACAGCTCCTTTCCCCAAAGTAAGTGTGTATGTGTGTCTGTGTTGTGGTGAAAGAGGAGTGTAAGAGACGTGTTCAGAGGTACGCAATGGAGACCGTTTAAAGTGAAACTAAAATTAGGCTTTATTGCGCCTGTCCCTTTAACACAGCAAAATATTTAAATGAAGCAAAAGAAAACCTACTCCACTTTGGAGAATATCTACACATGTAGTCTAGCCCTCTCTAACTGGGTGGTTAGCGAAGCTAATTACCAGCCCCAAATATACATACATTTATACAGATATATAACAGTCCAAAAAGAAAGTCTTATCTGTCTCTTGTAGCTGTAGGGGAAGCCTCTCTGCTCTTCTGGGTCAGCACCTTTGTGTGCTAAGGCAATGTCTGACCAGGTATAGAGGTCTGGTCCCCTTGTTTTGCTATCAGCATACAGTCCAGTCCTTCTGCAGCTCAATACATCTGTTCCTCTGGTTAGTCCAGTGTGGACTAAGAAAATATGTCTGTCCTTCCTTATTTCAGCCTCCAATTGTGAGACTAAGGAATCCTCTTCTGTGTCTCAGAACAGGCTTTTTCTGACAGAGCTGTGATTAGGCAGGTGGAGTTGGTTGATTGCACACCAGCAATTAACCAGCACACTGCTGGATTAGAGGCAAGTTGCTTTAACAGAGAGAAGTCCCTGTTACAAGGAGTCTTACCTTCTCCGGAACAGCTCTCCTCCTGTAGCGTTGCATTATCGTGGCAACCCATCAAATGACACCGCAACGTCATATGTTGCCATGACAACTTGATGGCACACGATGTGTTGCCGTGACAACGTGACATCACATGATACCTCAGGTAAGGACAATCCGCCCGACTACTTCAACCTTTGGGGCGCTACTGGCCCCTGCAAACTCCAGACCTTAAGCCAGTCACAGGGGTGAATTACATAGGCAGTAATGCCTTGTGCAGTGTTACATCTTATGGCTGCATCTGACATTCCTCTAAGGCCGTGTTCTGCTCCTGGCAAATTCTTTTATAAACAAGTTATAAAAGCTGCTGTATGCTCATTTCATCCTTTTATGGAATATCTTTGAAATCTACAAATGTATACACTTTTGACCAACATCAACCCCTTTGCCTGCAATACATTGTCCTCAGTAAATACAAATGGTTATCCAAATATTCAAAGCTTATTAATGTCCATCACATGCTCCCTGTGCTTCTACTTACTGTAATCTCTACCACTCCTCATTCTAGGCTAGATTTACTCAGCGACTATCTGAAGACTGCGTGGTGCAGAATGCGTCTGCCATGCTGCTTTATTTATTAAAGTGTTTTTGCAACCAAACCACATTATATGGAAATTCACACAATCTCCCATAATTTGCGCTATTGCTGCATCATGTCCATATAGTGTCTTCTGCATAGCATCTTCCTTAAGGCCACACGTATAGTGCCCGCGACGGCGACGCATGATGTCACCCATCGCCGTCACCACCCGCGAAAGTTGAATTTCGCTTTGCAGTGACGTCGCTAGCGACCTGGCCATTGATTGGTTCAGAGGCTGTCATGTGGCGACAGCCTCTGAAAAATCAAATTTGATCGGCTACCAAATTTTTGGTCGCGACGGCGCTCCTGTCGCGTCGCGCTTACTATAAGCGCTTGCGACGGTGACAAAGCATTTGTTTTGGAGCGACATCGCATCGCTGTTGTCAGGCACTATAAGCGCAGCCTAAGCCTCCTTCTCCAAACGTTTATGTCTGTGTCTGTCTTTTTGTGTGTGTCTCTCTCTGCACAATGAGAATTGCGATCCTCCAGCAGCTGTAGTAGGAATGATATTGATCCTGAATGGTAGGAATTTCAAGAGTAAAGATTGTGGAGGTTTTATAGAAGATGGCATTATTTATTTATGTATCTAAGGTTGTCTAATGATAGCAAGTTGTTACAGAGGAAAAATAAAGGGGAGATACTGAAAATTAAAATACAATCTCATTAACAATAAATGCCTTTGAAACAAGGTATATATTCTTCCTCGATGAGAAATAGGGTTAGCATCTATCTGCTAATACAACAAAGCTGGTACAGGATATTCTGAGACTAGCACAATTTGTATAATTTTATTTGAATTCTCAATAGAACTATATTTTTTTAACTTTATGATATTAAACAAAGGTTACTTTTTTTTAATGTTTTTTCATCAATAATTTCTCACTACAAATCATCACTAAAACTGAGGGGTCGAAGAGTGCGCGAGAAGGAGTCTTTTCTTTACACTACATTAGATCTGATCCAATGTACTGTGCCTCAATGAATGAAAGGGTCAATTGGAAGTAGATACAGATGCAGCGGACGTTATTCGAACACTTCACGAGTTGTATACCTCGGAATACCAATGTCATGGCGCGGGATTTCTTCCAACCGTATCGCCGTAAGACGCGAGTGCAGAAAATGGCATTTTAGTGTTCTGTTTTTTAAACACCTGAAATTGACACAGTAGCACAGTACTGTACACATTACAATTCATTCATTTCATTGCATTTAATTGCACACAATCCATGAAATTCAAACAAAGTAACCGTGATAAACACGTGTGCCTGGGGCGATTGGCGGCGTTAATGCCATGTGGAATACAGCAGAGCACACGAAAACGGCGCCGTGATTTGTTCGAATAACGGCCGCTGCATCTGTATTAATCAAGTCAGCAGGTGTTACATATTAACTGTTGAGCTGTTCCAAAAGATGACATTTCCATGATGCTATATCCCAGCTACCAGAACAAAACAAGTAGTTGCAATCCAATCTGTAATGATTGAAATGCCAAGCCTGGGGTTTGGGAAAAAATGAATGCACATTTCTTTAATAACAAAATAAACCATCAATCACCCATGAATCTACAATTAAACTTAGTATAAGGATTATTTTACTTGGGTAGTAAGTGGGACTGCAGGAAGTTTCAAGTGTAAACATCCTTGTGAGAGCAGGAGATCTGGGGAACGTCTTGGGTCTCTGGCTGTGTGAGGAATGTCTCGTGTCTGGCTGTATGATGTCTCTGGCTGTGTGGGGAGCGTCTCGTGTCTCTGGCTGTGTGAGGAACGTCTCGTGTATCTGTCTGTGTGGAGAACGTCTCATGTCTCTGGCTGTGTGGGGAACTTCTTGTGTCTCTGGTTGTGTGGGAACGTCTCGTGTCTCTGTGTGGAGAACATCTTGTGTCTCTGGCTATATGGAGAACGTCTCGTGTCTCTCTGTGTGGAGAACATCTTGTGTCTCTGGCTATGTGGAGAACATCTTGTGTCTCTGGCTATGTGGAGAACGTCTTGTGTCTCTGGCTGTGTGGAGAATGTCTCGTGTCTAGTTGTGTGGAGAATGTCTTGTGTCTCTGGTTGTGTGGAGAATGTCTCCTGTTTCTGGTTGTGTGGAGAACGTCTTGTGTCTCTGGCTGTGTGGCTGACACTATTTAGCAAATGCAACTTGCATATACTGTACAAACTTCCTTAATGAACTCATTCAAACATAAAAAAACATTACAAGCCACATTTACTAAGTGGTGTTACTGCATAAGACTCCGCCAGTGCCGGAAGATGCTCATTCCTTTTACTTGGCAGTAAGTTGTCTTCAGCACCAAAAGGAATCTTATGGAGTAGCACCACTTAGTAAGTATGGAACTGTGTCCTTTACATTGCCCTCTTTGGGGAACCGTACTGCTTAAACCAGGTGCCCGAAGACATACCTTCAGTAAGTTATAGCCATTACCCATCTTATGGAGCCAACATATCCAAGACTACCACCTTTTTTGCCCACTTTGGCTTACCCTCTGTGCTGATGCTCTCTTCTCTCGGTGCCTTTGTTTCTTTGCTAAAACTTGTGCTTATTCCCATGCCTGGACGGAAATTAATCGAGTATGTTTAGTTGTGCTTTGTGTGTTGTGGTTGGGTACACAAAATATAACTGCATTATGTGTATATGTTGTAAATGCATTACGTTTCTGTAAAAGTGAATGGCCTCCTTCATCTAGGTTATAAAAACATGGGACCTGCTCACAGGACAACTTGTTTCTGAAGTCGGAGCAGCTCATGGAAGCTCAGCTGTCACTTGCCTAGCCTTGGAAAGCAGCGGTAACAGGTAGGTCCTGAACAAATGTCCCAAGCATGTGTACTCAGCCTAGTCTTATATGCATTCATACATATTCAGGCCTGTATTTCCCAAAAGGCCCACTATGCCCGGGCCTAGGGTGGCAAAATCGGGGGGCCCGCATCTAAACACCCCGCCGCCTCCAGAAGACTTCAGAAGACCGCTGCTCCACCGCCACCCTCCTCCTCTAGCTTCACGGCGTAATTTGAGGCCTCGTGATGTCGCGGTGTCCTTTGATGCTGCAAAGCTGGAGAAGGAGGGCCGCGGCAAAAAGGTGATTGCTTAAGGGTGCACAATTGATAAAACTGGCCGTGTTCATATTATGATCTACTTCCATAGACACTGCTTTTATTGTCAATCAGCAGCAGTGTGCCCCCGGTGAAGCAGCAGGTGCAGGTGAATGGAGAGTTGTGTATGGAGAACAATATGTGGATACAGGATAGAAGGAAAAATGGAAAGTTAAGTTAGGCAGAAAAAATAGTGTGGACTAAATGGAATTTTCCACGTGAGAGTGCCCCGATTAGCACTATCTCAGTGTAATGAATAACCCACAGGAAGATCAGAAGTCAGAATGACGGTTATCTAAAATGGGGTACTGCTAAGTAAATTACAAAAGGGCGCACATGTCAGAAATCGAAGGTCAAGAGTGCAGTGTGCATTACAAAAGGCAGAAGAAGGACGAGATGGGAAGAAGGTGGGTGGCTGCTGCATTTCCTAAATATGGGCATCTTGAAATGTCCTACAATCAAGAAAAAAGGTGGAAGAAAATAAATCTTAAAAGCAGCTGGGAGTTTTGATGCAGTTAGATGTAGGTCCAGGTAGAGAACTGATGCCGGATACAATGGGAACAGTTGGAAAGGCAAAAATATAGAAATTGAAGGAGAGGGAAAGGGAGTCAGACAAGGGAAATATTTAGTATGCACAAGTATTAAGCTCATTGCTGCCATGGGGTACAGATCAGGAACAGATTGCACAGCAATGCTTTGCTGGCCCCTGTGGCATCAAAGGGATTATTGGTGCCCTTTGCTATTAACAGTTGCTGACCCCTAATGCCAGTGTCTGATGCTGTAGCATGGAAACAGACAAGGATACACACAGGTTTGCATGCGCACTCACACGTCAACTAAGATGCACACAGGCCCATACATGCTGACATTCTGTTATACATAGGAAGTATAAACCTGTGCTGCTTTGCTTATATGGCCGCTACATGTCTGGAAGGGGTTTAATGGATATGAAAAATAAAAGAAGGATACCTAGTTTCTAAAAGTGTGCATGCCTGACTGTGGGTTTCCAATTGTAAACTAATTGTACACACTGTAACTATTTCAGCGGCACTCATCCGTTTTACCAAAGAAAATATATTTGGGTTGTCAGTTGTCGGAGTACTCGCCTAGTGACATCACATTGAGCCGTTGACATAAGTGTATTTCTTTAGTGTCATGTAACATACAACCTATAATTATGCACATGCACTATTGCAGGATTAATGATTAAATATATCCTCTGCAGAATTGCCAACTGTCTCTTTATCAAGCCTTTAATCCTCCTTTTAGACAAATAATAGGTCCAAGTCATTAGAGGCTCAGCTGTTTCATTCATACCCAGCCTCTTCTGACAAGGCAACGTGATATTTATATCAGAGCCATCACTGTGAACAAGCTAATTAGGGACAGTAGTACTGGTTGGAAGGACAGTGGTAGGAACGCTCGTGTTGTGGATGTAGAAGGGGGGCTCCTTTGTTTCGAAATAGAGAAGATGGTTTAGACTGATTTATTACCAAGATCTTGAGTCATCAAGCTCCCCCCCCCCCCCCCCCCAACAGGTCAGGTTTTCAGGATATCCCAGCTTCAGCACAGGTGGCTAAATCAGAGGCTCATTCTCTATGTACAATTATCATAGCAGATATAATCTGATATTAGGCTACACCCAGAATTTTAGATGAAATAGTATAATTAGCCCACTATACTTATTCGTTCTTATTAGAATGTATGAGTTATACATGCACAGTATTTATATTTTTATATAGCCGACTGGGAGTCGAGCGGTAACATTTTCAGGAAAAGGAGATGTTATTTGCAGGAGAAATGGTTAACACCACATACCTATAAACAGAGAGAAATGACATATAACAGTCGAGGAATCCTCTTGTGTGGCCACTTTGAATGATGGACATTTTAAATTAGACAATGCTGCTAATCCCTGGCAATGCTATACCTATTGTTTAGCGCCAGGAACGATTAATTTGTATATATATAAAAAATGGTATGAATGCTTTATAAAAAAAAAAAAAATATATATATATATATATATACACACAACAGGAAGTCATCATATTGCCACTTTGGTGATGTCATTTGTAGTAATTTGTCCTGCACGTTTGCTTACAATAACCGAGAACGTGTGTCAGAGAGGTGATCTGGATATCTGACATAATTTGTGGTATTAGAGAAAGGTGAAGAAATTTTGGTGCCGTATCTTATGCACGCTCTTCATTTGCCCTTATTCTTGGATTTTGAGGTTGTAACATGTGGGTTCAGCCCACAAATGGCATGAGATTATCTTTCAGGTGAAAAACAAAATGGAATCACACCTCATACCTATAAACATCCTACAATATCCCAATTAGATAGAGAACTCTTCACGTTATTGTCAATAGAAAGATATGATTCTATTCTAGACAAAGAACCAGAAACTGACAGATGTCTACCTAAATGGGAAACTTACATCATCACGCTGCCCACTTGGGTTAATAATTAGATTTTGGCACCTTTGCCATATATTGTATAGCTACTTACACTCTAGATGGATTGAATTTTTGGTAATTTCCTTATTTGTAATTTTCAATATCTTTAAGGCTCTGCAAGCATGAAAATTACACTACAGTATTAGCATCATTGTACAATCTTTTATTTTTGTATTTTATTCATTTACTTGTAATTCTATACATGTAATAAAAAACTGTAATAAAGAGTTTTGCTCAAACATTTCAGATACCGTAGGAAGAACTTTTTTTAAAATCGGGATTAGTGTCATTACTTTTATCAGTGAGTAAATGGTTTTGTTTTCAGAATGGTGACAGGTGGCAGGGATGGAAGTGTGAAGAAATGGAACTACAGCCCAAGCTCTGTCAGCTACATACAGACTCTTATACAAGGTAGGACAGGTTGGGCCAACGTTGGTTTATTTTTTCCCCTTCTATGTATTGGCACAAACTACCCAACAGTATCCTCCTGATTATATATATATTTTTTGTTTTCTTTTAACTATTTCCCAGCCAGTTTGACGGATGAAGTTAGTGACTGTACTTACGCAGAACTTCATAATAACCGGTATGGATGTTTTGGGAAGATGTTCAATAGTTAATGTGTGTACATTCTAAGTGGTCTGAGGAGGGAAATACACCCTCCCTTATATTTATTCACCAAGGCTCTCTCTTATCTTTCTATTTCTATCTATGGATCTATTTTATCTGTCTATCTTTAAATTTCTGAGCACTGACTGATTTCCCGCACTATAGAACTATTGTTTATTTAGATGGATAAAGGTTACAAGTCTGGAGGTGAGTGGATCTTTCTCTCTCACTGCCTATGTCCCAATCAGGGATAAGTAAAGTCACATTAACCTTCCCTAATATGTCTTATTTTCTCTGTTTTAATGCTTGGAAACAAACACATCACTTGACTTAAGTGAGAATGATTTTCCATGACAAAGATACACTTGTTCATTTTTGCTCTTACCTTGTTGAGCTATGTAGAAAAATGTCAAAGCTATAGACCCCAGTGTAAACAAAGCTGCGCCCATTAGTATACTATTTTGTCATATTGGTAACAATACTCTGTAGAAGATTTATTTACCAGACACATCGGTGGTTGTACCATAGGTGCTCAACCTTATCAAAATGTGTAAAAAGCAAACAACATCAATTTAGATGGAGTGCAACTTTAAACTAAGAAACAAACATTAAAATGGTCAAAGTGTCACGGGTGCTTTTAACCTTAGTTACTGGGCTGGGCTGTGTTGTTTGTACATGATGTTTCCAGACCACACAATTATTAAAAATAGCCAAAGTATAATATATATATATATTCTGCTTTTGTTAATGTTTTTTAATCGTGTGATACTGTTTTACCATTTTAAAGGTATATAATATCTGTTAGCTGTGACAGACAGATCAATATTTTCCCGGTAAGTGGATTGTTATTACTTGTCATTATACAATGCACAATGCTAATTTTCTGTGTTAGACTTAGAATTCCGTCTTCAACCCGTGTCTTCTCACTCTCCCGACTGTCTCGCATTGTATAGCACCCTTTGGTCTAATTGCTACTGCAAAAGTAGTGCTATGGTGCCAGGTATTGCATCAGTGCGCCTGTTCCTGTTAAATAATGGAACAAATCTATGTTGTACCCTCCCTAATGTTTGTAATAATAAATAGTCACTCATGCTCCTCTGTCTCACAGGATGCAGATATATCAGATGTTCAATACCCACAGACTACCTTGATCAACAATATGGTATAGAAGCATAATAATGTATTGTTTTTTTGTGTCTTTGTATTGTAGTATCGTGTGTGAAGATATTTAATTTGATAAAATATATATGTTAAATGGCCAATAGATAATACACAGTACTATTCAGATTACAAGATTTGAGCTTGTGAAGAATCCTGATTTTGAAAAAGAATTGCTGCTATACCAAAGCACACATCTGAGTGTGGGGGTTACAAAGGCATTTCCAAATGTTTTTCTTTCTTTTTTTGTGGGCTTATGAAAAGATTGCAGTGTAAGCCATTCTAAGCTGCAAATATTGTAAACACAGACATTTCCAGGTGTGTGGGGTTTGCCCATACTGCTGTATTTGCCCAAGACATACTGTAGGCATAGAGTAGCTCCTCTCTCTGTAGCTGAATATGTACATTCTACTGTAATTTACAGTAGTTATTAGAAAAAGAATAATGTTGTAATGTTAGTATGATTACCAGCACAATTATGTATTTTCTTCTGAGTGATTTGTGTTGTTGCTCCATTGTGTTTCCCTGCATTAAACAGAGGAATGGGCATAATGAAGAGATACTGTGTGTTGCCTCAATGCCTCCAAACCTTGTGGCTACAGCCAGTTTTGATGGTGAAATCCTTGTATGGAATCTGATATCTGGGAATATTTTCTGCCGTCTTAACACTGCTGAAGGTGAAAAGCTGGAAAATGGACCAGGTTTCTATTCATTACTTATTCTTTTTTACATACAATAGAATATCAATGACGGCTTAATTTACACTCCCACCCCTCTTTCCCCCATTTCTCTCTTCCCCTCTCCTGTCCCTCATTTCTTCCCATCTCTCTTGCTTTCACCCATCTCTTTCTTCCCCTCCTCACACACACACACCTTACCAAGGAGGCTTCCTGTGCTGCACCTCCCGCCTCCGGTCTGGTGGAATTTGGACCCGACTTCCAGCACCGACCAGAGGAGGGAGGCGATTGCTGGGTTGCTGCTGGAGAGCCGGAGAGCCGCTGCCACTGCCAGTGAGCTGCCAGGCCCCCACTGCTGGAGTGCTGCCAGGCCTGGGAGAGTTGGGCTTGTTGTCCCAGCTCTTCCCCCCATTGGTCAGAGAACGCTCTTTCAAGTACGTTTTCTTTTTTCCCCTGCAGATGACCTAATCATCAATAAAGTTGTTTTTATCTGCTCAAGGAATGAACGGAAAGATGAAGCAGCTGTTCTAGTGGCCAGTGGACCAAGAGGTAAATCCCCATCTTTAACTCAGAATATAAGGCAAACACTGGGATTTACATTGTCCAAAAATGCTGCTGTATGCAGCAATGTGTTTATTTTTCTAAGTTTTTTTTATCCTAACCAGATAACCTAGCCAGATCATTCCATAAAAATTCAAATCCTCAATGGCATGTTTATAAGTACTCAAGAACGGAAAACATTTGAACTCAAACCATAATTTTTTAACTCCCTACCATAATTTTTTTGTATTGTTTCTCCCTGCCTCTCTGTTAATTCTACAATTAACCTCATCTCCCCCTGTATCCCCACCCCCCTGCACACTGCTGATGGATGTAGGATCCTGTGTCTCACTGTCCTTTTCATTCATTTATTGCCCTGTCTGTTTATTCCTTCTCTGCATCCTCTGCTGTAGATGGCCATCTTGTCTTTCTTTTTTTTTTTACATTTGTTAAGCTTAAGGAATCTTTGTAAATCAGTATTTGGACCAGAGGAAGGGAGAACTGTCGAAATCTTGTCTTATAATATATATTGTCCGTCCAAATAAAAAAAAGGTATCACCTAATACTGAAGTACTCATTTTATCCTAACCAAATTGAAATCGGTTAAGTAAGGTCGTGTGCCTCCAATAAAATTTTTTTCTTCATGACTACTAACATCTTGTCACGCTGTGCAGCCCGCAGACCAGACCAGTCCCTTGTACTGAGGTGGGATGTAGAGTATACGCACCGACAGGAGAGGGGGCGTGTTCGGGATGTGGCATAGTAGCGTGGCCAGGCCTGGATGTAGATAAAGAATGGTCAAGTACTTGCCGAGTCCGAGGATATAGAAAGTTCCATAGTCAAAATCCGTAGCAGAGTCCAAGGGTCTTAGAGGTTAGAGTAGTCTGTAGGAAAGCCGAATTCAGGAGCCAGAGGGGGTATCCAGACGAGCCGGGTCAGTAGCTGTAAGGAATAAACACAAGAGCGCACGACACATGTTCCAGGCAACAGAGGTAGCAAGGAGCTATGTAGAGCAATGAAGTGAAAGCAAAGCAGGATATTTAAAGCGGCAATGACAAATCCGGACGAGGGGCATCTCGAGGAGCTGCTCGTGAGTGGCTGAGAGACCAGGAAGTAGTAGAGCACAGCTGAGAGTGCTGGAGACGTGGTGAAGACTCCCACGCCGAGTGGGGGGGCGGAGACAGGCATAATGCGCGCACTCTAAATCCTAGAAGGACGCGCGCGCTCTGTAACACCAGCGCCAGAATCCAAGATGTCGGCCGCGACAGAGTTCAAGGTATGTGCTGGGCAGCGGCATGGGTAGCGACGGGGGGCAGGGGCAGCAGCCGCTGCAGTACTGGTAGTGGGTAAGGAGGGGTCACGCCGCAAGGGACGTGGCCCCCAATTCCTTACACATCTCTGTCTTAGACTATCTCTGTATGTTTAGAAATATGTAATCCTTGCATAGGTAAGAACCAGCTGAGCTTGGTATGGCCTATCTTCCACTATATGCAAATGTAGCTTTAGATCCGGGTATTTCCAGCTTGGCTAATGATGTAGACTAAGGTTATTAGACATAACCGATTCCATTGGAGCACTCAGAACTTTCTAAACATAGACTTTTGTTGCACAATCCAGCACCCTGTGTCATATGACATGTAACACCAAATGACATTCACTGGCAAGAGGTCCTCGACTTTTGTTGGGGACTGATAGAGGTTTAATGACTGCTTGGACTTTAGGTCAGTCTGTATAGGTAGTAATTCTATGTTGGTTTTCTGTCCAGGTTTTCTGGGGAGAGACCTTCTAGTGGAAATAGATACATTCTTAAGTACCCCATTAGTTTGTTAATTGAAAGCTAAAGTGGTGAGGCTGATGGGAAATGTGTCAAACTATACTCTAGAAGGTGCCTTATGGAAGGGTTGCTCAACTCCAGTCCTCAAGCCCACCCAACAGGTCAGGTTTTCAGGATATCCCAGCTTTAGCACAGGTGGCTCTTGAGCCTCTAGGTTGGGCCACCTGTGTTGCAGCAGGAACGTTTGACCCACCTACACTGAAGGGACTGATTGAGCCACCTGTGCTGAAGCATGGATATCCTGAAAACCTGACATATTTGGGGGGTGGGAGTTGAGGACTGGAGTTGAGCACCCCAGCTTTATGGAATAGAATCACTTAGTAAAACTTGGCCCAAATGTTTTCTCCCATAACTTCTCCTACTGCTCCTTATAGCCTACTCCCAGTGTTTCTTACTCAAGGGGAGGCAATTATTGAAATGAATACACTAAGGTTTGTTGCCTTGTAATGCATTAATAAGTGGTTCCTAAACTAGGGAGACTGAAAGTGAATGGTTTAAGAACTGCTTATTACAAATAACTATTCAATCATTTTTAATGTTCCATATGGGTGCTTGATATACAGCCACATGTTACTTTATAATTTAGTACACGCTTAAACTAACTGAACAATCCCAAACTAGCAATAATAATCATAGTAACAAAAATATTTACAATGTATTTATTTACCTAAAGTTAAGATGTTTATCTCAAATACAAAGTAACTAACAAGTAAAATATTTTCCAGGCCAAATTACTTTTTGGAATATTTTTGGAGGAGGCAAAGTCTTTGGGAGCTTTGCAGGTGTAAGTATTGTTTGATATATTTGTGAGTCTTCAAAGGAGTTAACTGGCATTTAAAGGAAATGAAGACTGAATTAAGTGTGTCATATAAGTGCAGGAACATATGGAAGCTGAAAAGAGGGTATAGGGAGAAGCACCAATGTAGGTACATGATTTTTAGAGTTTATCTAAAGCTTGATCGAAGGGAGATATCTTAGTAAAGAGAAGACAGACATACCTTTCATCTCTTTTACTGGGGACTGCTAGAGGTTTACTGACCTCTGCTGCTTGGACTTTAGGTCTGTCTGTGTGGGTAGTCATTTTATCTAAGCATTCTGTCCAGGCTTTGATACCATGGACAGGTAAATGCTCTCAAGCTCTTTACAGATTCCCCTCATGATCCCTAATTATACCCACATGGATCCTTTATATTCCCACTGCCAATCTGTACTCTTGTGGGTAGAGATCTCCTAGTGGCAAAATATTAACCCTTGGGTACCATATTAATGCTCAGTTTTTTTGGTAATTGAAAGCTGTAGTGGTGTGGGTGTCAAGCCCTACTGTGAAAGGTGTCTTATCTCTTCTCCCGTAACTCTTCCTACCCCACTCTCACTGTTTCTTGCTCAAGGGGATGCAAATATTAAATCAACACATAAACAGATAGGATTTATTTGACCATTTAAAACCGCATTGATTATCAGGTAAACTCAGTGTCACAACAAAATAAAAGAGTTGGGGTACTATTTGAGTGATGTGTTTAATTAGTATTAGCCAATTGGTCATTTGTGTTCAGTTTCTCCCCGGAAGAGCTTTTTGACTGTAGTGTAGAATGAGATTGTAGCAAATCGATGCCCCAATTTTACAACTGGGATATTGCTTGGAGTTAGAACTGGAAACGCACTGCGATCTGACCTGCACACTCTAAAAAGTTACAATGGACATTTCTTGTTACCCTCGGTGACTGAATCTATTGGTGACTTCACATTTTTGGTATTATATCCCTTAAGGATATTACATTATACAGATATTCTTCCCAGGATTAAACATTTTTCAAGTGGGTCACCAGTGCCCCCAGAATGCATTAGCCAGCATTATGCTAGGTACGTTTACATATATTTGGAAAAATAGCAGCTAATAGCTATTTTTCTTTAGTTGATCATGTATTCACCAAGGTGATATATGTACCATTGTTTCACTTGTTTTGTCAGAGCAGGTTACAGTAACTAGGACTTGGTAAAGTATTTTGTTGCTAAAAGAGAACAAAAAAAGTGGCATACCCAGTTACACAATGTGATGCATCTCATTATAAAATATGCCTCTGGAAACTTCTCCATAGCTCCTCCTAATAACACCACAAGCAGGAATCTGACACCCAATAGTCAATAATATTGACACTTGTTTTGAGTGTCAACATTATGGCAACGCCCATTTGCATTCTTTGAGGTACAGTATAACCTGCCTATTTTAGTAGAGATGACTCTGTCCGATTGTATTAACCTGTAGCCTTGTTTCAGTAAGTTCTGAATTCCCTTGACTTACAGAGCACTGTGCTGATAATGTTGATTTATTACGCTTATTTTTGCAGTCAAACAATAACTCTTTGGTGAGCGATATGGCTATAAGTGAAGATGATTCAACTCTGTGTGCAGCGGACCAGCTGTTTAATGTTTACATTTGGAATATATCAGAATATGCACTGCATGGGCCAGAGGAGCAGCCCCCGACCTGTGAGTTTCTCACATTGTACTGTAATAAAACATGTGGTCGGTGTTGCTTGTCAGTCACTTATTAGCGTAACATAATACCGCTTCATCCATTGTAAGACATTTTGCATCTGCCTCACTGTAATTCACATTGTTATCTGCACCTTTCCCTAAACAGTGCTTCACTGCTGGAGAGCGCACCTGTGCGATATTACCAGGTAAATAACGTGTCACTCATTTTGAGCTCTGTGATGATCCAGTCAAATATTGTATATTTCCTTGCCTCCAACGTAGTTACCATATAAATACAAACTTAAATCCCTTATTCATTCTTGCCTTGGTGATGTTGGATAGAATATGTTGCCAACAGCTTAATTTTAAGGCTTTTTATGTGGAAGTGGAAGTACTATGGCCCAGATCCACAAAGCTCTGTTAAGTCATTTAACGTTGTGTTAACCTAACTTAAAGCCACGATAAGGCCAACGGTATATCTTCAAAAGACAATAACATAAATCGCAGTCATGTTTTGTCCCGTAAAGTGCATCAATTTGACTATAACAGATGTTAGTGATACTGACATGCAAATGCTATGTAAATGAGGCATTATCATAACATCGCATATCCACTAAAGTCCTTTAAGGTTAATGTGAGAATTAACATTATTTAAATTATACCTAAACTTGGAGTTACTTCCATCCAGATACTGAAATTGGGCTTTTGCAGTGTCTGCATGTGTGTAACACCAGTTAGGCATCATTTAAATAGTATAGCGTTACTTCCCAGCATTATTGTTTTCTCCTCTCCACTTCAGCAAAAGCCCTATTTCTAGATAGGAGTAGGGACTGGTATAACCGCCTATTAGACGATGGCGCAAGGTAATGCTACAGTAACGTGATGTTAATGTTATGCTAATGAGATGTAATTTGGACGTTATTTTTGCATATAATTAGCTTTGTGGATAACATATTAACTCGGGGAACGTAACGTCTGCTCTTGTTCTAGTTAACCTGACATTATGAGCCTGGATTAAACATAGTTTTACGGATCTAGCCCTTGGGGGCTGTTTCCTAAATTTTCCATACTACAAAACCTGAGCAAAATCAGTGCAAAAGAATTGCAGGATTTATCAAAGGAAAAAACCTATTGCTTTCTATGAAATTCCTTTCCTTTGATAAATATGATGCTGTTTTTTTCGCATGACTTTTCCCCTTGTTTTACTGCTGGAAAACTTTAGTAAATAGACCCCTAGATGTTGGCCTACAGAATATGCTTATGAAGGCCCTGTAGGGTAATGTGTGCTGTTGCCACAATGAGTGTCATAAATACAGCCCTTATTAACTCTTTTAATGCCACATGACCGCAGCTCCAGAGTGCCATAATTAACCAGGACCACATAATCTGTTGTGTTGATCACATGGTAGTGAAAAACAGAAGAGAAGGTCCTCTTATGTTCCAACTATGGCTGCAGTTCTCAGAGCGGTAATCACAATCATCTCTAGGAAGAAACAGAAAATGCATGATGTTCACTGGACATCATAAGGACCTAGCCCCTAGAGCAGGCCCTAGAGCGTGCTAGCCCCTAGAGCAGGGGTGCATAAACTTTTCTTCCTGCAACCGCCTGCCTGGTCTTCCCCTTCCCCCCCTTCCTGCATGGCTCCAGAGTCAAATGACGCCACGGGGTCATATGACACGGGGTTGCCATGCCGACACGTCACTGGAAGTTAAGGGAGTTTTACAGAGGCCTCACGTGATCCCCGGCATTGAATTTAAATGCCATCAGGGAAGTGCAGGGCCTCTGTAACAGTCCCCCCCCCCCCCCTCTGAAAATCTCACACACCCCACTTTGCGCACCCCTGCCCTAGAACAGTGTTTTTTCAACCAGGGTTCCACGAGCATCACTAAAAGGTTCCCTGTAATTTTGAGGTAATTTAAAAATTATACCAAATACAGAAGAGATCACAATGCATCTGATCACAGACACGCTTATTAGAGAGGGTTGGGGGTTCCTGAGAATTTCACATGGGGTTCCTTAACCAAAAAAAGGTTGGGAACCACTGCTCTGGAGGGCACACCAATGATCACAATTGAGTTACAAATTGCCTTTGCTTTTTTTTTTTTTACCCTTTATGTAACTCCATTTTTTGCTCTTGAAATCTGGCACACTTTTCCTCTTCATTAGCCCATTTGTCTGTACTGTATATGGACTGTGGACTTCCAAATAACAAGTCCCAAAATCTTCCCAGGTAGCGCCTACCCTTGCCCCAACTATTAGTCAAGTCTGTTTGCTGTCAAGTTGAAAATAATGCTGGACTTTTGAAAGAGCATCATGGAGCAGTGTTGCGGTCGTCAGTCTTCTTGGTTGCTGCTTTATTAACAAATATTAATGTACGAAGTGTAACTTGGAGACAGATGGAATAATGAAGTCCATTCAGTATGTCTATCACTCTCTTTAAGCAGAGAACATTGTAACATTATTGATAGTTGTTACTAGTTACCTCCTTTATACACTGACCTTCCAAATAAAGTACACTTAGTATATCTTTTACTTCCATAACAAAACGGAAGCAATGATTGCATTGGTCACTTCAAAGATGTTTCAGCACAATATGGAGTGCTAAAAAAATGTGCAACCAGCATAATGTCCCAGTGATGATTGCATGAACTCCTGATATTTATTACATTTGAAGGCACTTTCAAATAATATAGGACACAAGTTTACATTTTAAGGCAGAAAATAAAACCTCCATCTGGCATCCCTACCCTCCGTCCAGTTGACCATTTCTCCACTTTGGCTACCAACTAAAAAGGGAAACAAATGTAGTTTATCCAACAAACGTGTATGTCTCCGTTAACACACTAATTATTACTGGAAACGTTACATCTTTGTTCTTTATTTTTTAACTAGAGTGGTTCCAGTAATTGAGCATGGATTGGTTGTCAGTTCATCCCTGGATTGCACTGTGAGGCTGTGGTCAATGCGGGGGGAATATATCGGTAGGTTTGGGGTATCCACAACAATATATGCTCATTCCACGTGTTTTATGACTTCTAAAAAGGGGAATTTCACACAAAATAATTAGCGCTTCAGGCTACTCTAAGCAACATTAGTGAAGCACTCCTCCTTCAGGTCTTCTTGTGTGCAGCTACTAAATGTCTGGGAATTCCTCAGGCTGGTGCAAAGCAGACAAAGGCAATACATCTTAACTCATGTAGAAAGTTGCATTAAGTAGCGCAAACATTAACTTTACAGAAATAAGTTTGAGCTGCCCTAACATTTTTCATGCTGTTCTAGTGTACCCATAGAGGAAGTTTTGGGTGTCATGTTATTTACTAAACAGTGGCTGCCTGAACAGCTCTCAAGTGTTTTCTTGAGTGCATCTCAATCTTTGACAATGCAGACGTGTCTGAAATAGGTTTTTATTACAGGAGCCATGACTTACTTAAACATGTAATAATAACTTAAATAAGTGATTTTACCATCTGTTTAACCCCTCTGCTGGTATAGAAGAATTTGAAACGTGTTCCAGGTCCCGTAAGGTGCATAGTTTTGATTATAACGAATGTTAGTGATACTGACATGCAAATGCTGCATTATTATAACATTGCATATCCACTAAAGTCCGGAACGATTAACATGTAGTGTTTCCAGGTACATTTGGTCAACGTGAGCTGTGGGACATTAAGAAGAAGGCATCCTGGAAAGAACAATTCAGTGCCAGTAATCTGACCACTCAGGACCCACCATCACAACCTGTGTCAGGAACCAAGCCCA
>NC_134483.1:435070390-435131363 GCF_040206685.1 Ascaphus truei
AGGGTGAGGGCGAAAGGGAAAGGGTTAGGGTGACAGAGGGAGAGGGTGAGGGTGACACAGGGAGAGGGAGACACAGGGAGAGGGAGAGGGTGATACAGGGAGAGGGTGACATAGGGAGAGAGGGTGACACACTCACAGACACTCACTCACAGACATACATACTCACTCACAGACACTCACTCAGACACACACACTCACTCACAGACACACACACTCACTCACAGACACATACACTCACTCAGACACACACTCACACACACACACTGACACACTCACTCAAAGACACTCACTCACACACACACTCACCCACAAGGCAGGGGGTCGCACATGGCAGCAGTGGGGCCTCCGCACGGCAGTGGGCCCTCCACACGGCAGGAGGGCCTCTGCAAGGCAGGAGGGATCGCACATGGCAGCGGGGGCCTCCACACGGCAGGAGGGCCTCTGCAAGTGGGCGCCACCCCTCTAGAGGCGGACGCCGACGCTGCAGCACGCCCCCCCCCGGAAGCGGCCGACGCCGCAGCACGCACGCCCCTGAAGCGGACCCCCTCCAGAGGCGGACACCCCCGGTCAGCAAGCGGAAATCGGGGGGAGGGGGGGGGAGGAGATCAGGATGGGGAGGAGATCAGGGGCAGGAGGGGGAGGAGATCGGGGGAAGGGGCTAACCCAGAGCTTCCTGCCGGCCCTCTTCCCCGCGTTAACCCAATCAGAGAGGGAGATTATTTATTTATTTATAAAAAAAATTGGCGCGAGCAGGGGAATTCATAGCGCCGCGGCACGGCTCGCCAGCGGCCTAAATCCACTCGCCATGGGCGTGTG
Source organism: Ascaphus truei (assembly GCF_040206685.1). Lineage (NCBI taxonomy): Eukaryota > Metazoa > Chordata > Amphibia > Anura > Ascaphidae > Ascaphus > Ascaphus truei. Next base: position 435,071,207 of record NC_134483.1, read on the forward strand.
GTTATAATTAATTGTCGAACACTGCATATATATATATATATATATATATATACACATATATACATACATACAGTGTTCGACAAATCGGATTTGGCCCCCTGGCGACCACCCCTCATGGCTGTGCAACGCATGCGGTTTTGTCCTTGTAAAATTTTTTTTTTAAATAATCCCTCTTCATGGTTGGTGTGACATGACTTGGCGTACTTCCAGGATTTTTTTTCCCCCCAGCAGCCAGGCTGCGCATTGAACCAGCGCTTCCTTTTCTATTCTGGTCCTGCAGGTATGTATTCTGTTATTCCCTGCCTTACTGTCTGCCTCCAGTGCCTGCATCCCCCCTTGCGGTCCTTTCTTGCCCCCCATGCAGCCCCGCTGGCGTGTCCCATGCACCCCCCTGCCAGCGTACGGTCCCACTGGCATGTCCTATGCACCCCCCCTACCACCTCCCATCCAGTGTGCGGTCCCATTGGTGAGTTCCCTTCACCCCCGCCAGCGTGCGGTCCCACTGGCGTGTCCCATGCGGTCCCTGTGGCCTGCTGCTGGCTGGTCCCCCTGCACCTACACTTAAACCTCTGGCTGACATATTTGTGTGGGGGGGGGGATGCGATTTGGTTGCGGCTTCCCGCCCCTCATCTTCTGGCGGCTGCCCGCCCGGGCGGGAGATGGCATGGGGGGGGGGGGGGTGTTCCTTCCCTCGGGAGGGGGCAATGCACTCCCTTGCCCCTGGTTCCATTGGATGCCGGCGCGGGAGATGGGCAGTGGGGTGCGCGGTTGTGGCTGGCGCCCGGTGCGTGCAGGGGGAGGCGGGAGCTGCCTGCTCGGATCGCCGGCCTTTCCTCTCCCCCCCCGTCACTCACATCCAAAGCTGCATCATTTAGTGTGTGTATGTTTAGGACACCAGAAGTACCCCCCAGTCAGTCTTTCACCCTCTCTGTCACCCTCTCCAGTCAGCCACCCTCTCCTGTCACCCTGTCACCCTCTCTTGTCAGTCACCCTGTCACCCTCTCCTGTCAGTCACCCTCTCTCTGTGTGAGAGTGCGTCTGTCTGTGAGAGTGCATCTGTCTGTGAGAGTGCGTATGTCTGTGAGTGTGTGTATGAGTGAATAGACACACAGTCACCCAGTCAGTCAGTGGCAGTCACAGTCACCCACCCCCTCTCTGTAACCCTCTTTTTTTAAAAAAGCAGGGCTGGGGGCGGGACTAGGTGGCGAGTAGATATTTTGGTTCGGTGAGTAGATTTTTGGGTGATTTGTCGACCACTGTGTGTGTGTGTGTGTGTGTGTGTGTGTGTGTGTGTGTGTGTGTGTGTGTGTGTATATATATATATATATATATATATATGATACGAACCAATCCAAAGACCAGTAAAGAGACAGCAGACCGCACGGGGTTAATCCAAAAGTCTATATTCCCAACATGAAATACACGTAAGCCAACGTTTCGGTCCCACAGAGAGACCTTCCTCAGGGCCGTGCAACCCACAAGTGTAAGTGACCAAACATATATACCCTCACCCATAGTGCAATGCAAACAAAGGGAACCAATCACCAACATGCAATCAGACATAATATGCAACATAGCTGTGCTCCGTGCCCCCTCCCCTATTACCTGAATATCCAAGCCATTTTAAACAAATGTTCTTTCGATCTAATGATTCTGGTCATTGACCAATCAAGCAAGGAAATTGCCAAATTGAAGAAGGACATTGCAGTAATAGAAACCAAACATGTGGACACCCTGGCAGCGGACACGGACACCAACTGGCTGGATAAGATGCAGAACACAATTGATGCCTACAGGGCGAATTTAATCAAGTTTAAGAAGGAGAAGCTCCGGCAGGTCACTGCGGACTACAAGGAGCGGAACGTCTACCGATGGCTCCTGGGGCTGGGTGAGACGAAGAGCGGTAGAAGCGGTCCACAGCGACGATACCAGCCTCGGTCTAGGCGTGGTGATGCCGCCAGGATGGGCTACACGACCAGTGACACTGATGCATCAGATGCCCCGGACAACGCCTCCATGGAGCCTTTTTTAGGTCCGGGCGATGGCAGTCGAGCGAGAACACTCCCGCAGGGCACAACGCGCACAGACCCACCAGGAGAGGTGGCCGGAGATCGGCGGTATCCCGTGCGCGAAGGAAAAGCGACAAGGGGCACCAGGCAAGAGAGACGGTGATCTACAATCTATCGGACCACTCACTGACACCGGCAGAGGTTAGCATTCTACAGAAAGGCCTATCATTTGTGCCAACCCATATGCAGGATTCCTTTGACTGGGAGGTCGACATGTACAGACTGCACAGACAATTGAAGTTAAAGGATTTCTTCTCTAAGAACATTGATATTAACTCTTCTGGAGACATTACCCCAAATCCATTCAAGACCAGGAGCACCTTTGACCCGCACTCACTGAATCCCAACATAGCTGCATTTATGAACTTGGTGACTAAAGACACACAGAAAATTCTGAAGAATCACAAGACCAGCTTTTTTAATACATCGAGAGAGGAGAGAGCTGCCCTGAAAATGCTACGGGAGAACAAGGGGATCATAGTGAGAGCAGCAGACAAAGGTGGAGGGATTGTGGTTTTAAATTATCAATACTATAAACAGGAGATCGAGCAACAACTTGCAGTTGTACATCATTATAGACGCCTCCCGGGGGATCCGACGATAGCCTACAAGAAGGAGATTGATGGCATCATCCGATTGGGCTTGAATAATGCCTGGATCACAGAAGAAACCAGTAAATTCCTGACTCAGGACCACCCCGTGATGCCAGTATTATACACACTACCCAAAGTACACAAATCTATAGTTGCACCACCGGGCAGACCCATCATCTCGGCCCGTGGGTCGCTGTGCCACCCCCTTTCGCAATTCGTGGACTTCTATCTACAGCCACTGGTGGCTGGAATGGGTTCATACATCAAGGACACCACGGACTTCATTGAGCAGCTCAGTCATCTTTCCGTTAACACAGCAGAATGTATTCTTGCTACGCTAGATGTGTCCAGCTTGTACACCAACATTCCCCATGCAGGGGGCCTAGAAGCAGTACGCACAAAATTGGAAGAACATGGAGTCGAACAGGGTCCACCAGTTGATTTTCTCATGTTGCTCATTGAGGTCATCCTCCATAAGAACTTCTTTAAATTTGAGAAACACTACTACTTACAACTAACGGGTACGGCCATGGGCTCAAATATGGCACCGTCGTATGCTAATCTATTTATGGATTTGTATGAACGGTTGCACATATTAACTGACACCACGCATGGGCGGCATATCGTCAAATACCTTCGCTATATTGACGACATCTTCATTCTGTGGACAGGCAGTGAAGATGAGCTGCTGACATTTGTTTCTGATTTAAACAAAATCCCCTCCACAATCCGTTTTACCCTCAACCACAGCTACCAGGAAATCGCTTTTTTAGACATCATAGTGTACAAAATTGGAGGCACGCTGGCTACTAGAATATACCGGAAGAGTACAGACAAGAACTCCCTTCTTTGTGCAGCCAGCCACCATCCTGTACCACTTAAGAGGGGTCTCCTATACTCCCAGCTTCTCCGAGTGAAAAGAATTACCACTGATCCAGAAGAATCCCAAAGGGCCCTGGCCCAAATGGCCGCACGATTTCGGGAGAGGGGCTATTCGGCCAAGGACATTAACTTTGCCTTGCAAAAGGTTGGACAGGTTGACAGGGGTGAACTATTGACACCTTCGTCAGGTAGACCGGTGAGCAACAGGCTTAATATAGTCAGTACATTCAGTACTGCTACAAACAGCATTAAGCGTTGCATTCGGGGCAATTGGCGCATCCTGGAGAATGACGAGAGGATTGGTGCATATGCTAGAGAGCCACCCCTATTCTGCTTTCTTCGGGGACCAAACATTGGTGACATGGTCACTGGATCTGATCCAATAGACAAATATGCCACACCCACCACCTGGTTAGCCAAAAAACCTGGTTCGTACCGCTGTCATGGCTGCACCAACTGCCACTATATGCAGCTGGGCCCTAGCTACAATCACCCGCATAGTGGCGTACCGATTAAAATCAAACAACAACTGAACTGTGAGTCAAAATTCGTGGTGTACTTTATTAAGTGTCCTTGTGGATTGCTGTACATCGGGAAGACTGTAAGGATGCTGAAAGAACGCATGGCCATGCACCGTTCAAACATCAGAAAAGCCCTACTGAGTGATGCCTCTGATATAGATCTGAAGTGTCTACCTGTGGCTAGACATTTCAAAGAAAAAAGACACACATTGGCCACACTTCGTTGTATGCCTATTCTGCAGGTTCCAGTCCCCCCCCGTGGGGGTGACAGGGGCAGGACTTTGCTTAAACAGGAAGCAAGGCTTATTTATGAACTAAGGACTATGACACCTGGTGGCCTAAATGAGGAGCTTTCACTTAGCTGCTTTCTGTAGTTGTCTCCCTGCTTTGACTTAGTTTTACATTATGCCTTTTATATGTTTGTCACTCATACTCTGTTGCATCACTCCCTCTGCACTTTTGCACTTCCTTTGTCCTTATATACTATGGTGATGCTATGCGCTCCTTGTGCTCTATACCTCTATCTGTCCCCCTGTGGTTCACCTCAACGCTCTGTGTTTTACTACTCTGTTTAGCCCATTATTGCTGTCAGTGTGTGGGTAACTGTGCACCGAGGCGGTTTTTCAGACTGCGCATGCGCGATTTGCGCTGCCGGCGTCCCTGGTTGCCAGGGAGAGTTAATGAGGCGTCTGCTCACAGCTGTGATGCGCGGCGCACTCTCCTTGCTGGCGCCCCGGCAGTCAATGTGTTTTGGCCCACTGCGCATGCGCGGCGCGCGACGTTCCCCCGCACGGGCAGTAGACTCTGGGACCAGTGTCTCAGGGTGTCTCTCTCCTAATAGTTTAAGTGCCTACTCTTATGTCATGATGAATCATTTGGATATTCAGGTAATAGGGGAGGGGGCACGGAGCACAGCTATGTTGCATATTATGTCTGATTGCATGTTGGTGATTGGTTCCCTTTGTTTGCATTTCACTATGGGTGAGGGTATATATGTTTGGTCACTTACACTTGTGGGTTGCACGGCCCTGAGGAAGGTCTCTCTGTGGGACCGAAACGTTGGCTTACGTGTATTTCATGTTGTGAATATAGACTTTTGGATTAACCCCGTGCGGTCTGCTGTCTCTTTACTGGTCTTTGGATTGGTTCGTATCATATTTACTCTCTATGGGACTAGCATCTGCTATTACAACATTTTCAACTACAGTGTGCTGACTGAATTTCATGTGTATATATATATATATATATATATATAACAAAAGACAGGGGTGCCCAATGCTACATCCAATTGACAAAACATATAAAGTAATTAGTATAACGTTTAAATACTTCAATAATAATAATATTTACTTGGTTATTTTAGTTAAACCCTTTGGCCAAAGCGTTATAAGCCTGCGTACCACATCAAGGTATGACCAAAATTAATGCAGGTCCTACACTACATCGTGAACCCTTCCTTTTACCTCTGTATGAGGGGAAAGAACCATAGTAGATTCTGTTCTTTGTAGCAAAGTGAAAAGACCTCCCAAGTTATAAAGGTGAGGAGGAGTGAGCTCTGGGGGGAGGTGCCACCTACCTCCATACCAGTCAGAAATTGATTAACACACATTCCCACCATTAACAGCAATTTCCTTGAAATGAGTTTTAGTGTATACTAGCTGAGAGACCCGGCGTTGCCCGGGATGTAATGTTCCTGCTCTCCTCTCTCTCTTTTTCCCTGTCCTCTCTCTCTTTTTCCCTGTCTACCCTCTCCCTCTGCCCTCTCTCTCTTTAACTGTCTCCCCCCATCTCTCTATCTCTTCCCCCGTCAAACCCCCCCTCTCTCTTCCCCTGTCTCCCCCCTGTCTGTTTGTCCCCCGTTCCCATCAATCCAGCTCCCCCCCCTTTACAGGTCCGGTCCCTCCCCATTTACCAGTCCGGTCCCCCGACCCCTTTCCAGGTGGGTGTGCGCGCGCGTCAGTCGGTGGGTTTGCGCGTGCGTCAGTCGGTGGGTGTACGCGCGCGTCAGTCGGTGTACGCGCGCGTCACTCGGTGGGTGTGCGCGCGCGTCAGTCGGTGGGTGTGCGCGCGCGTCAGTCGGTGGGTGTGCGCGCGCGTCAGTCGGTGTGCGCGCGCACACACTTCATGGCTCACAAATTTGTGCAGGGGCAAGAAATAGCGCCGCGTAGGAGACATGCGGCCGCCCCAGCGCGAGCATACTCTCCCCCGGCGGCACCCACCCCAAACACACCACTACAGCCCTCCTGCTGTGCTGGAGGCTACACCGCGCGGGGAACCTGCGCACCCACCCCCCGATTACGGCCGGAGCCCCCACCCCAACCGCCAGCCAACAGTAGCCGGACCACTGGGGGCAAAGGCAGCACCGCCGCGCGGGAGACACGCGCTCCCGGCCGAGCACACTGTCCCTGGCGCCAAACCACCACCGACCATCTGCTGTGATGGAGGCGGCAGTGCGTGGGCAACGCGCGCCCCCGATCCGTCGAGCGGGAGGGGATCAAGCGGCCGCACCAATGGCTCCTAGAGATCACACTCTCCCCCAGGCATCGCCACTTGGATTAGGACGGGGGGCGGCTCGCAACCAGCAAGCGCACGGTGATCGCCCCCCCGGGCCGGCATCAACCGCGCAAGCCCAACCGGACAACGGGACTCCGGGTAAGGGAACCCACCGTGCCGAATTATTTCGAGTACCGGGAGAGGGAGGGTGGGCGGGGGGTGTGGAAGTTGAGGTGCGGTCCAGCTGACGGGGGAGAGTGACGGACGTGTGTGTGTGTGTCCCTGTGTGTGTGTCCCTGTGTGTCCTTTGGCCCGTCACTCCGCCTCAGGCCAATGAGAGGTGTGCGGGGGCGGGCGGGCCAAGGGACCAATGAGATTTCCCCTAGGGACACGGACATCCAGACAGGCATACAGTGCTTTCACTAATATAGTATAAGATATGATCATCACCCGCTATCAAAAACCGTTCGAGATCTAAAAATGTAATGTGTCTGGACTGTACCTCAAATATAAAAACCAGACCCATCTCATTCACATTAAACATTTGAAGAATCTCAAGTGCCTCTCCATTCCAGATGATGATGATATCATCAATGAAATGGCCATAGAACACGAGGCCCGCCCCCAGTCTAGCATTAGCCTATACATGTAGGTTCTACCACAACCCCATGTACAGGTTTAGATCACGAACTGTTTGTGATAGCGGGTGATGATCCTATATGAACACCTGGTTGTTTTGTGTTGTCTAAATTGCGGTTTGGGATACCGCAGGTGTTTTGAGCAGCATTTGATTTTGTTTTATTCACCTATGTCAATTTTACTTGTTTGAGCCTTTTTTTTGTTCACTCTGTCATGTAAAGTGAGCCGCATATTCAAAAGAATTAACACATATCATATGTGGCATATGGCTGCAGTGAATATATTCAGTAAATTAATAATATACGCTGTTTCATTACATCAGATCTCAGTAGGCACAGAACCTCACACCATTAGTGCCTGAGAGGATAGCTACTGTATGTATTACTGCTGTAGGCCCCACTGGCACATATTTGTTTAATTGTAGATTTGGCTTAAACTAATATGCTGATCATGTACTGTATTCAGTAAAGTAGGATGAATATTGAATATTGTATTTTAAAACTACCTTTAACACCATCCTTACCAAACGCCATTGCACACCGAGATATTGCATAATAATTTGCATAATAAATGGGTTATATTCAGATCAATGTACTTTTACAATTTATTTAAAATATATTTAAAATGCTGCATTTCCAAATTATATTAGATAAAGTGACTATATATTTTGTTTTTAGTTGGTTGGTTCTTCAGTACCAATACATGACAAAGACATTGCAGAAGAGCTGAAGAAAAGATACATAGTAAATTCAGAGAACAGGTAATGTATCCCACCCACCCTGAAGTTCCAAAGCCTAATGCATTTCATGCAGCTCAGGTAATAATGATGGTACCTAGTGCAGATAGTTATAAACAAAAAGGTTTTTTTCATGTAATACTTCACTGCACATACAGTATATCAGTGAGTATAGCGACATCAAGTAAGTGCATTATAACAGAGGGAAATAATATTGAAAATGTTTTATGCTGTCAACAGCTTGTGTGTCCTGATCAGTGTGACTGGTTGATTTCAAGTGCTGGATGTATTAAGTGTGCAGTCAGAACCATTTATATTTTTAAAACACTTATAACTGATTGGCTGGCAAAGCCAGTCAATCGGTGAAATAAGACATCTGTTGGTCACAGACCAATCAGAAAAGAAAAGGGTTTAAAACAGAGAACAAATAAAACTGAAGCCAGTGCACTGTAACTAAAGGAGTTTGAACAAGGGTTAACAAGGTATAGTATATTGACGTACAGTTTATTGTTGGGACTTATAACGTCATAGTTGCAATAATAAGCAGGATTGAGAATGCCACTCAATGCACATCTTGCCACATGTATGTGCACTTGGATCAGCTGTTCCAAGGAGCATACCACCGCGAGATGTGTGAGCAGGTGGGCTCTTTAGTGTCAGAGATTGCTGATCTGAAGAGGAAACTTGTAATATTAAGGGACATTGACAATCTTGAAAGGGGGTTTGTGCTCACAGAGAAGGCCTTTGCTTCAACTAGTGGTGCAGATGGTGGCACTGTTAGGGAGCAGGTAGGTAGCTGGGTAACAGTTAGAAGTGGAAGCAGGGGCAATAGGAAGAGGCAGGCCAGTTCTGAGCTGACCCATCCCAATAGATTTGCCATATTGAGTGAAGATATTGGGAGTGTCAGGGCAGAAATGGCAAGGCTGGGGGAGACTGTTTCCTCTAGCAGCCAGGGGAATAGTTCCTCCAGCACAGAGGGGACTCAGAATGCTCAGATACCAAGAAAGATTGTGGTGGTAGGGGACTCCATTATTAGGAAGGTAGATTGGGCAAATTACCCGAACAGTTTGTCTCCCGGGTGCTCGGGTTCAGCACATTGTGGATCGGGTAGACAGATTGTTGGGAGGGGCTGGGATTGACCCGGCGGTCTTGGTACATGTTGCCACCAATAACAAAGTTAGAGACGGATGGAGGGTCCTAAAAAATGATTTCAGGGATATAGGCCAAAAGCTTAAGGCAAGGACATCTAAGGTAGTATTTTCTGAAATATCAGTACCATGCACTACAGCAGGGAGACAGTCAGAGATTAGGGAGGTTAAAGCATGGCTAAGAAAGTGGTGTAGGAAGGAGGGTTTTCGAGTACTGGGACTCCTTTTCTGAGAGATGCCAACTTTATGCTATAGACTGATTGCACCTGAATGACGAGGTATCTTCTGTGCTAGTGGGGAGAATGTCAAAAAGGTTGGAGATTTTAAGCTAGGATGGAGGGGGGAGGGGGGAGGGGGAGGTGAATGAACCAGATAAACTAAATAGATTAGATAAGGAAACAAGGGGTTATGGAGGTAGAATGGGGGCAAGTGCGAGTTTGACAAGCAACGCAACACTCATAGTAAATACAGATAATACTAGAAAACTTCTAAAGACTAAACCAACTTGGCGCAGAACGGAAGGAGCAGATAAGATAATAGTACAGGCTAAAAAAAAACCTTAAATGCATGCTTGCTAATGCAAGAAGCCTGACAGATAAAACGGGGGAGCTTGAATTAATAACTGCAAGGGAGCAGTATGATATCATAGGCATTACTGAAAGATGGTGGGATGAAACTCATGACTGGGCAGTTAATTTAGAGGGCTATTCCCTTTTTCACAAGGATCGAACACATAGAAGAGGCGGTGGAGTATGCTTACATGTTAAACCGGATCTAAAACCTATTATAAGGGAAGATGTTTATGAAGGGAATGATGAAAATGTAGAGACCTTGTGGGTAGAAATTAGCAGTGGAGGTAAAAGTATAAAGAAAATGTTTGTAGGGATATGCTATAAACCACCAAATATCTGTGAGATTGAGGAAGCTAAAATACTTTTGCAAATGGAGAAGGCATCCAAACTAGGTCATGTTTGCATAATGGGTGATTTTAATTATCCAGACATAGGGGGTTATGCACTAAGCAGTGATAAGTGCTATTAAGTGAGATAAATGCCTTTATAGCGTGATACTGCCTGCTGTGAGATTCACAAAGCAGTGATAACAGTGCAGTATCGTGCTATAATGGCTTTTTATCCCACTTAAAAGCACTTATCACTGCTTTGTGAAACTCATAGCAGACAGTATCACTCTATAAAGGCATTTATCTCACTTAAAAGACTTATGTATCTGGGTATCTCTGCTATATTGGGGAACCCCTGCTAAACTAGGGATTCCGTGAATAGCTGCAGATATAGTTTAACCCCTTCATACCCATTTACCTTGTCTGGATAATGCTGCAGCAGGGGTCCTGGCGGTGAGCCGTTATAACGCTTCCAGAGTCAGAGTTTGTCAAAGTAATGTGCTTTGCTGTATCAGAGAAGCTCACTCGATCCCCGGATACAACTTTTGGGGTATCCATAACTTTGGAACCCCAATACATAGCCACATTCTGTAAAGACTTTCTCCAACAAACCCACCCTGAAACTTACAGCCCAGAAATCTCCCGATCCCAGCACCCCAGTAAAGGCAAAAGTCACATAAATCTGTATTGTCACAAAATTAGTATTCAGTTGCAGAAATTCATTTTCGACACCTGGGTCCCAGAGCTGACACTCTAAGACCCTAACACACGGGTCAGTGTTAACCAAGTGGGCTTGACCTTTATTAATGAACCTGGTTAACCCATTCACTGTCACAGTTCTTCCTTCAGTACCGGATGGATCCGTAGAGAAGACAGGGGTAGTTCACCAGCCTCTTGCAGATAAGCTCGAATCACCGCCCGCACCACGTCGGCATTGGTCCCCAATATGATTGGAGAGCTTGGTTGTTTCGGGGCTATATGGTGTGAGACTTGTTGGTATTCAACTGTGGTATATCTAACCGTACCTTCCCTACGCCATCATTACCGAGTCCCCACAGCTTCATCTTGTCAGCCGATTGCATGGGCAGGTGCTTCAGATGTTGGTTGTAGAAGAATCGATATATGATCGTTATTTGGGACCCGTTATCCAGCAATGCCGAGGAATATATACCGAATAGCAGCCGTTCCCACACGACTGTAAGCGTCCGATTGGGGTGTTTCATCGTGGCTTGGCGCTGGGGCGCCCTCCGATGACGTGGACGGTGTTTCTGTCAACTGTACCTTGCATGTCATGAACTTAGGATTGGATGTCCTGGCTTTTCTGGATTTCGGACAGTTCCGAGAGTAGTGACCCTCCTGTCCACAGTTGTAGCAGATGATGTCACTTTAGTTCGCCTCGGTCCAAGGGGTAGGAGATACTCTCTTGGGTGTCCTGTGTGCAGAGGCAGGTACCTTGGGAGGAAGGTCGTCCTCTGCACTTTCTGCCTCCTTGAGTTTTGGGGCCGGTACCCCTTTGTGTGGTTCTTTAGACTTCTTGGGGGTGTGGAAGTGTACTTGAATTTCCTGTTCCCTTATATGACTCATCAACTCCATAAAGCTGGGGGTTATTGAGGCTCAAGGGGTGCCTCGCATCAGGAGGGCGACGTGGTGTAATGGCAGAGATCCTTTCAGGAGCTGTTTAAGTCTATACTCATTCACCACTGGGGCCCGGGATGATCTTTTTAGAGAATAACCCTCATAGGGAAAGCTGCAGGCATCGGGTAAATGCTGACAGCTCTTCTCCCTCCATTTGGCGGAGAGCCCGGAACTGATCCAACAACTCATCTTCGTCATCCTTGCTGGTATAGGCTTGAGTGAGAAGTTCAATTAGCTCCATGGTGGTGGCTTCTCCTTCAGTCTCATGGTGCATTTGCACAATTTGGGCCGCAGGAGGCCGCAGACACTCTACTATCCTTTGCCTATTGGCGGCCTCTGAGCACGACCACTCGTTGAGCACATGTAGGGCATGTGCCTTCCATGCTTTGAATCCTTCCTCCCCTAAGGGTGTGGGTGTTATCCTGGAGAAGGCCTTGAGCTTTCTATAGTTCTAGGACTAGGAGGACATTGTTAGGGCTTCTACCAATTGGGGTAGAATTACTCCAAAGTCGGCGCCGCCAGTGGACAGACGACTCAGGCATTCCAGTTTGTGGTTAGGGCCTAGCCTGGGACTAATCTCATCCCTGCTGGGGGTATATTGCCGGAGTGGAGTCTCCGCTCGGAGGGGCACCTCCAGCGTAGTTCCTGGACAGAAAGTCACCCTGGGTAGAAGTGGGTCAGAATAGATTAGCGAATGCCCCCTGAGCATGGCGTCGTATGTCCTTGGGGTGTAGGGAGGATGTGGGGCTTTTCCGCTTGATATGTCACCTCGGTCAGGGCTTCCGAACTTGAAGTGGCCATGGGTATGGGCAAATCTGGTAAGATCAGCGGGTAACCCGCGGGTGGAGGGTCCGGGAAATGCAGGGCAACAGGGGTATCTTCCTCCTGTACTTCACGGCCAGCACTAATTAAAACAATAGTCCAGCGATATGAAGGGTGCCACTTTCAGCCTATATACCAGGCGCAAGCAAACTCAGGGAATCTGCTCAGGATGTTGCAGACTGCCCGCAGAGGGGTGGTGGCGGGAACATCCCCCACGCGACCACGTGGCAAGGAGATTCCTCATTTTGAAGGGCCCACTGATGGACCTCTTGAGCAGACAACCTAAACATGTCGGATTTTGGTTTTCTAATTTAGCTGCTGGTTCGGGCACCCCAGGTCTGAATCTCAGCAGCGCCTCCAAATGTACCTCCCTTTCCCCCGTGTCTAGGGTGACTACGTGTGGTGCTTTACCTGATGTATATATATATATGCCACGCACGGCCTTAACCCCACATGGTGCCCCACTGTCCAACCACCTTGTCCACACCCTGGAGGTGTTTCCCCCCAATGTACTGAGGTGCCCTGGGCACCTAACCACCCGGTGTCCACAGAAGCCACAACCTATCCCAAGTGTGCGGTAGCGCTACCCACAGGAAGTGTGTGTATAGTTGGTGCACTTGTTGGAAGGCGATACCGGCCGAGTGCTGCGGCACCCGGGTACCGCCAACTTAGGAAAGGGTTCAGCCAGGTCCCACGTAGTCATCGTTCGTGACGGTGTCCGCCTTTGCGTTCGATGCACTCCCGCTGGAGTGTCCCACCTTGGATAGACTCTACTTGCGGTGGTGGTCTGGTCCCAGACCACAGGCCACAAATGCTGCGCAGCGTCTTGCGGTGTCCCTGACACTAAACAGCTAATGGGGAAAGTGCCCCTGTCTCATTGGGCCTTCCCTAGCATTCATACAAACTATTGGGGGTCAGGGCCTAGCTGGGGCCTGAAGGGGAACTCTAGGCCTAGTCTCAGACACTACCTTACTCCTCTGTCTCCCAGCTCCGACTGGGGTGGCTCTCCAAGCGCGACAAATGTATCTTCTGAGCACTCCGTGATCCTCACTATGGGGCTTGAAGTCCCTTGCGGAGCCCTGTGTCTAACATGGCCACCGCTCGCGCTATCCAATGCACATGCATGGATCTCTCTAATGGCCGCCGCGAATCTTAGGCCCTCTTCAATTGCGCGACTCATCATTACGCATTGGTGGCTACTAACAAGATGGCGGCGCCTTGCGAAGAAAACCACCATGGACCTCCTGCGACCCGCTCGCCCCTATTACACCCTCCTGCAGCTCCCTGCAAACCGAGCATCTGCACGAACTGGCATCTGCACGCCTTGACTGCGGCACCCGTGCGCCTCTGCCGCGAGTTAAGGGGAAGCCCAGGGTAACCTGGCTATACAGATATATGTACAGATGGATATATTTACAAAAGACTAGCTTTCCAGTAACAAATGTTTCTTGTGATATGCCAACTAGCTAATAATGCACTGACAATATTAGAAGCAGCCTTTCCTTGACTTGTTCTATTACACTAAAATTTCAATCACAACAGAGGAATCTCAAGTAGAAGTGCAACCCTGCTAGAATATGAGCAAACTCTTAATTCCTTTAGTACCAGAGAAGCTTGTAATACATATCAAGCTATATTTAATAAGCAAATGTCTGACACTGGAAAACACTTTATAGCCTATTGACTTGAATGTGCTATTGCAGCATCAAAGGGTATATTATGGAAGAACACGGCTTATTAAATATGGCCCATAATATGTAAGGATTTAAAAAAAAAAAAAAAAAAGGCATATTATATATATATTAAAAAAAAACATACTTTTGAACATACACAACATTTTCGTAAGTCAAGTAAATGGTCTAAGTAACTTTTACAATATATTTAGATGTATTTGCTTTCTTTAACAGGGGAAGACTGGTCGGGACAAAACACGTTGGAGTCCAGCAGACGTGTGGGAGATTGAATGCATATCAATCCCTGCAGATGTGTGACTTAATCTATGTGTCACCCAACATCCAAAAGCCAAACCCAGCTGCAGAACTCAATGACCCATTTGACCTGGCTTTCTAACTCTTCTGATAGAAAACATACAATCTAAAATCATTATGATTGGGGCTCAGGAAAATTCCATATTATATTGTGATGTCATACGCTGGAAGTCTGCAGTGCATGCAAATTCGTTACTAATCATTATGGCTTCCCCTTCTTCAGATACACCACAAACCAGCTAACTTTTCCCCTTCTTCACCGAGTTATAGACAGCAGCAGTGAAGAGAAATTTGTATTTGACCGGCTTTAAAAAAAAAAAAAAAAAAGAGAGAAGTTTAGGGTATTAGGAATGAACCCCAGTGCACCACAGATTTGTGGTATTATAAATGACATCACTAATTGGAAGTCTATGTCTGTATTTGTGGTGAGTGGGAGTAGTAACTCCTGTCCTGGATTTGTCTGCAGGCTGATAAACTAATCTCAGCTGGGCTATGCCTTTAAATATCAGACACTTTCCAGTGTCCATTTCTAGCTGCAAAATCAGAATGCTAGCCTGCACTTTAAGATGCTTTCAACTCGGCTCTGGATTATTGGTGCCTGCTCTCCCAAAGCTTGGTTTGTATGTGGCTTTACCAGTTGTGCCTCAGATAACTAGGTTCAGGATGCTGCCTGCCCCCCTCCCCGGGGCTGCTGGGCATCGCTTTGCGCCCAAATCCCCCTCACCCTGGGGCAGCGTCCAGCCTTCCCCTCTCTCCAGGCAGGCTACGCTCCTGGTCATTCTGTCTTTGGGCAGGATATTTCCTCGGCCACTCTTCCTCTCCGAACAAGCTATGCTCAAGCACCGTGGCCTTTTTCCCCCCTTCCCAGGAAACTTGTTCACGCCCGGCACTTTCCAAACCCCCACCGCTTGGCCTGCCTAGCTTTACTCATGCGCTTGGCTGCCGCTGCATGTAGGCACAATCTTTTTGGCCATCTTAAATTCCTATTTCCTAATCATAGTGTTAGATCCTTTAGTATGCCCAGAGGAAGGGCAGTGCAGCAGCCATGGTTCCTCATGTTTCCCCCACAGCGTTTTTTTTCCTGTCCTGCTGTGCCCTCCTTTTGAGTTTGGCCTCTTACCCGACGCCTTTTACCTCAATGTAGAAAATCCAAGGTTCTCAATTCAATATATCGTTACCACTATTACGATCCGTTACTTATGTACACAAATGACAATTGGAAGGCTATGTCTGTATTTGTCATGTGGGGGAGTAGCAACTCCGTCCTTGCTTTGTCTGCCTCGCTGCAGCAGGCTGATTAAAGGTAAAGCTGAGATTAGTTAGTTAAACATCGGACACGGCACAGTCTCCTTTTCTTGCTGCAAAATCGGAATTCACGCTCCTCTTTTTCATACTCCCTTCTCCTTAGTGTGGGCCTCTTACCCTCCGCCTTAACTGAATAAATCATTACCACTGTTACCGATCTGCTACTGTACACACACGATAAGCAAAGGTACCACTTTCTGACTCCAGAGAAGAATATACAAATGTTTATTTTAGATTTCATTTTGTTTAATACTGCAGATCGATTAGAGTGTGCGTGTAGACACACATGTTTTAGACAGCATTTTAAACTAACTATTCAGTGCCAAAAAGGCCTTAAACTCATGTTCTGGCAGTGAAGGGGTTAACCAATATACCGAAATGATTTGGAAATGGATTAACCGTTCCTCATTGCAGTAACTGAAGGGGCCAAATCAATAAGTAATTTTAGTTACTAAATAATGAAATAATGCATGTAAAATGTCTTACTGTAGGTATTATTGTAAAAAAAGGTATTAGCAATATCCAACATGTTTTTTTAAATAAATCAGTTCTGTACTATGATAAAATATTTGTAGCATGTTTTTTTTTAAACCACTCTGAAAGACATTTTTTATGCATTATAATGTAACAAGCATTTTTGTTTCTATAGCAACCATTTACAAAGTCATATCCCCTTCCTCTTCTGAAACAGGCTCTGGCACACCTCTTTTCGAGATCTGCCCTCTCTCTAGTAGTGCACCAATTGTATCTAGTGACTGCCTAGTCACATGATCTTCCCCACAGAACTTTGCATCTTTGGTCCTCTTCTGCTGCTCTGACAGCCATTTAGTGAACCCCCGAGCCAAATGTAATTACTTATTGTGTGGATTGTATTGATGCACATATTAAAGGGAAAAAAATACATAAACAAAAAAAAGTCAGCTTTGACTGCTGCTTTAAAATGCAAAAGATCTACGGATACAAAAGTATTATTTGCCTGGTTTACATTCAAGAATATTATATAATTATTTTGCCCTGAATACCAAATACTACAGAAAAAATGACTCAAGAACTGGAGTTTCATGCACAACCTTAACACTGAATGGGTTAATCCTAGGACCCCAAACTATAAGCATGGTGGCCTAGATTGACTAAATATCGACAAATGATTATCGGTATTTAATGCCAATTTTATTTATCTACCTATTCACTAAAGCCCTTTACCAGTGGTAAAGCAGAGATAAGGGTCTTTTTACCGCAGTGGTATGTCAGCGTTATTTTTAACACAGTTTATGTAAATGAGCATGCAAATGAGTAAACGCCGAATCATTTATTTACATATTCTTCCCTAAATTCGAATACAGTACTTGGCAATATTATTACTCTACGGCTTTAAAAAAAAAAGACCAATTTTTATCACCTACGGTAGTAGGCTGGCATTAGGCCTATCTTGCTGCCTATGTATATATTGGCCACTATACATAGGCAAGATTATACGAACCAACCTAGAAATTATTAGATTAGAAATTTATAAACGTAACACTGTACCATGTATTAATATATGTATTAATCACTTAGTAGCCCATGTGGGCAAGTAATCATGGTCAACCCAGGACTACTGTTGCTGGCCACTCGGGTTACTAAATACTTAATATTTGCACATATGGATATTTTACCTTTTGTACTTTATTTGTAGGGTGTTTATGTCGTATGTTAACCCCTTGGTGCCTGAATGCGTTCCTTTGAAATGCATTGGTAGCCTTAACCATCAAAAGGGTTAAATTATTTTCTGCCATATGGTTTTGTAACCCCTCTCTCTTGTCCTCTCTCTGATTCCTCTGTTTCTATTTTCCCATTGTCTGTATTTTCCAGTTCCAGTGTCCATTAAGATTTGTATAATTTCTTGCCTCTACAAAACATCCACCACCTTAAAAATACAATCACTGTATTAAGGCATTTTTTCATACGGTGATATCTCCCTATATTAGATTAAACATACTGTAGAAAAATATCTGCCATTACTGCTTTTTTAAGAATCTCCTCTGGAACTTCAGGCTTCAACACAAAAAAAGTGGATCATTCAGTGAAAATGAGGAAATATTTTCTTAACTGTTCCACATGGATGGTGGCAAGTCTGAGAAAAGAGCATTCAGAATAACACAAAGTTACAGGATTTGTATAATTTAAGCAATACAACTTAGACAGGATCACAAAGTTGGCATCAGGGGAAGCACGGTACATTCTTAAATGAATACAACATTGTAGTCTACTGATACATGTACAATTAAACTAGCAGAACCCAAATTCATGTGTTTTTCACTGTGTTTGTTACACTTACAGTATTTGCCAAATGTGGCAATGGGAAAAAAATCAGGTCAGCAATCAATAAATTAATACCCAAAACGTGTTTGTGAGAACCTTCTTTTTATTTTGAGCAATTAAATGCATACGTGCTACACTTTAACTATACGTTCTTTGAAACTTCTCAACATGTGAATATGTTCTGTAGGTTTAGGCTATATAGAAATACACGGTTATTTTTAACTGCCTATTTTAATGAAAACATTTTAACAGGAAAACATGTTTTCAACCACACGTTTGCCTTAGTTGTGCAATACAGTATTCTCCTTAAAGCCTAAACTGCATTTTCATACTGGCCTTATAATTCACAGACAACTAAGCATGTGAAAGTATAAAAGGAAAGGTTTTCAACCTACGAGCAGAAAACATTTCACAAAAGCAGCACAAATGGAACAAAATGTTTATGACCTGCAATTCTGCAGAAAGGAACAAAAATGAATAAGAGGAATGAAACTATTGCCAAATGTAACTGACTAGAAACAAAGAGATCCTGTGCTACCTTAGCTGATGAAAAAAAAACTTGCGATTCAGTTCACCTCCATTTCTGCCTTTTGTTTTGTATGATGGGTGGTGTCCTTAGCTGCATCTTGTTCTGTGTCAGTGACCTCTTCTGTGTTAGTCTTTGGTGAACTGTGCTGCTTACTTTCATTTGCCTTGTCTTCTGCAGGCTGCTCCACTTGGGGCTTTGCTTTGTAAATGATTGGATTGCAGACACTATCCACTTCCTGAAGGCAATGAAATCAAGAATTCAAATAAGCCCCAAAAGTAATAAAAGAAACAAACAAAATAAATTTTTAAAGATAGCAGATTACAAAAAAATTAGATTTATGTTTGTTACAACAAATCCAGTCTACCAACTTCACTCCACTGAGTCAATCTTAAAGCCTCAATTGTAGTTTGTTTTTCTTTTGGTACAATATGTAAATCTGGCTACAGTAAATGAGACAAAGTGCCATGTAGTGCTTTAAAATAGGACTAAATTCTCTAATATATGCAGTTATATAAAATGTTAATCCTATTGCATTAAACGGGATATACATTTTATACAGGAAATCCTTTTTGTGAATGACGTAAACATGTTTTGATGCTGAGCATCTCAGCCCTTTCCAATAGAATAGGGGCTTCAGCCCTTAAAAGTAAAGGTGGAAAAGGTAGAGCAGTGAAAATTGAGGAGTACTATAAGGCAGTATAAGTAAGAAAATGTACAATTAAACTCTTGAATGCTTGTGATATATTGTATGCTCCTTTGGCATTCAAAGGATTTATAGCATTGGCATAACAGGATCTACAGTATACTGTATTATCATTATACAATATTAAGGTGTATGACATAAAAAAATATATCCAACACCCACAAAATGTAAATGACGTTATTTTATTACCTTGCATTTCGCTACTATATCTGCTACCTTCACTACTGGGTCATGAGAAAGCGTGAGCTTGTTCTGTGCATTCATCTTCATGCTAAGCCAATTGATAGTATCACGGACACATTTTTCAACATTTTCTATTTCAGTGGGATTTAGATGATTGTATTTCTCATCCTTTAAGCAGAACATCGTTAACAAAGAAAACAGATGATTAAAAATCCAGCATATCTCAGTACACATCTGACAAGCCGTAAAAGAACGCATTATATACACACGTTAAAAGTGGCAGCACTTTGATCATAAAAAAATGAAGCATGTGTGAATATAAAACAGACATTTGTGGCTACTATCAAGGAAAGAGATTATTAAAGGGTGGATATTTAGTTAGTACCTTGTTCATATAGGCTTCAATTGTTTTCATAAAAAACTGTGTCTTCTTTCCAAGATCATTGAAAGCTTTTGGTCTCTCTTCATATTCTTTGTACCGATCCTGAATTGGCTGGCCAAGTTTCTGAAAGAAGCCATGCACCGATAAGATAAATGTACACTGAGAGGGGATCACTTGGCACAGTTACTCTTAACACATATTTTGCCTATGTTAGCAATATATTTGGAAGAATACTATACTTTAGTAGAACAATGTGTATGTATACTGCATAATTAAAAAATACTGAACCTGAATCTGAAAAGCAGCCTTTATACAGTAACTGATGTGTTGCAGTTATATCAAAGATACTGACTGCAGGAGACAAATGACTCAACTTGCTTCATAGTATTATATAAATACACATTGAGGGGCATATTTACTAAATGGCACTAGGCTATAATAATGTACAGATTTACAAATAAAATGCTGAATTGTTGTATGTTTTAAAAATTCAAGAATGTAAAATAATAAAAAAAGATAAAATCAGAAACAACAATGAAAAAATAGGTTAGTAACCCACGTTAAACCCTTCACTGCCAGAGACGTTCCAGCAATAAATTGGTTGGCAATGTGTTGCTGACCCTGCTGGCAGAGAAGGTTTAAAGCAGTGGTTCTCAAACTTTTTGGAGCACGGCAATCCTGGAGGATTTTTAAAATCTTGGCACACCCCTGCTCATCACACCTCACTCATCCCTTCTTGTTCACCTGCACCACCCTCCTCACACGCACAAACCTACCACATCCACCCCCTCTATCATACTTTCTCATTTTTTTGTTTATCAACACACACCACATTCCCCCCACTTCTCTCATAGTCTACACAGTAACGCCTCCCTCATCTCTTGTTCACATGCACCACACTCACAAACCCACCACTCACCCCATTCGTACACACTCCACATACACCCCCTTTATCAACACACTCCACTTCTCTCATACTCCATACAGTCAAACCCCACTCACCTTTCCCCCCCCACCCAACAAGCAGACCACTCACCCCCCCCGCCCATACACCCCACACTTACCCCTTTCTCACAAATATACCTCTTCTTACGCACACCAAACTCAGTCCCTACACACACACACACACACACACACACACACACACACACACACACACACACACACACACACACACACACACACACACACACACACACACACACACACACACACACACACACACACATCCCCTTCTCTTACTCAAACCACACACCTTTCCCCTCCCCAGACAAAGCCCTCACCTTCCTCCCCACACAAAACCATCATACCCTGCTTATGAGCAGCCAGGAGAGTTTCTCCGGGGCTGCGCCACCCTTGGCAGAGGGTCAGGGCACATCAGGGTACCGCAGCACCCTGATTCACAAACCCTGGTTTACGGTAGAGCTCAATTTTAAGTTAGGTCACAAAGAAAAGAAAAGCACTTGTGAAGGACCTGGAGGGACCTGCAACACACTGCAAAGCAAAGTCATGGGCAATATGATACAGGAGCCTCTAGCACTGTTTGTGTTACTGAACACTTTGTAAGCACGTACAGTAGGGCCCCACTCATACGGCGGGTTCAGTTCCAGGCCACCGCCGGAAACTGAAAATCACAGAAAAACGGAACATAGCATTTGCTATGTCCACCGGCGATTTTCCGTGTCTCCTACCCCTTCTGGGCATGCGCAGACTCGACTGCTCCCCTCTTCTGCGCATGCGTGGACATGGCAGCCCCATTCTCAGTACCGCCATATTGGCGAATCGCGAGAAGCGGGGCCCTACTCACATTAGGGGGAATTCAGTTATTGTGCAATATTTGCCCACATTATCGGCACTTTCATAAATTACACTTTCAGAGTGGGCATTTCAACTTTTTAATCTATCTTTTAAATGTCTGAATTGGGGCTCACAATCTTTGCTATCATGGCTGACATGGGATGATTCAATAAAACTGTCCAGATAGACACATACAGTACCGCCAAAGAATGAGTGTTTCCAAAAGGCATTATGGGCAATAGGCTCTCTGATCATGGTGAAACACTTTATTTCTTATGATAGTCTGCACTTATTTCTGTAACATGTGGTTTGAGTTCACGTTAGTAAATATGGTGATATGGTATCTACAATACCATACGGTTCAGTCTGGTCATACCATGTCATATGGCAACTTCAAGACCACTACGTAATGAATCTGCTCCAATGTCATTCTTGTAAAACCAAGTCATGGTGATGTTCTCAGCAGATGCTTATGTTAATGTAAAGGTAAAATGTCAGAAGAAACTTTTATTTCTGGATATAAAACAAAAATAGGTAATGGTATTAAAAAGGCAACAATCACTTACCTTTAATCCCTCCAGTTTATCAAGATATACTTGTTTTGGTTGGTCTTCCCCTTCTTCATAAAGCCATTTTTCAACATCCTCCAACATAATGTTTAGTTTGGCTGAATCCTGGCAGTAAGAACCATGTAAGAAAACATGCTGTCTACATTTCAGATGTTCTACAGTTATTTTATGTTTAAGGCATTAACGGGGTTTGAATTTTTCTGATAAATGCTGTTCTACTGGAAAAATGTAAAGGGGGAATTCTAAAATAGCATGTGTTTAGATGTAAGTGATAATGGGTATTTTGCAGGGATGTCACCATTTAGTAGAACATTAAATGATACATAGGTAAATCTCAAGATTGCATAGGTCCATTGCCAACATGTGATCTCATGTTAGGTTAGTTATAAAGTCAAGGGAGCAGTTAAGGTGGCATTGTATATAATCCCAATTCCTAGCCATCCTTGTGTTAATCATTAAATAAACAAAAAACCTTAAATTCGGAATATCCCTGATTCAGGATATCTGTAGAATGCCGTACATTACAGGAAAATAAAGATGATGTCACGTACAACTATTTGGGGGTATGAATTGTGATTTAATGAAAAACACATGAAGCAAGGAGTATAGCTGGGAGACATATATGTACATGTTCAAACTTTTGTTACTACTAGGCTCCCTTTATATATTTGTTTATATTTCACTGACAAGCATGGATTATTTAACCAAAAAAGAACCATTTATTATTATAATTTCTGTTAGGGTCCCCATATACTTGGTCACATTTTATACAGTGGAGGTATAAGTGACTATGTTGCCTTACTAATTAAAGGAGCTGAACCATGTTAAATTCAACCCCATGGACCCCCTGGTTCCCAAGATACATACTGGGAAAGGTCCTGCCGGAACTTCCTGGTTACTAAAATGCCCAGTGTAACATCACATGTCTCACCTTTCTATTGGCAGCGTAACACAGGATATTTGTACCGCTATTTTGTGTCCTTTGGAGGGGGATGCTACCGGGGCTCAAATTAACGTGGTTCAGCTACGGAGACCACTTGCTTCTCTGCTATTTCCTGTACCCTTTAACCACAAAATATGCTTTTAGCTATGGCCTTATCTGTACAGTATATACATTCATTTCAAATTAGGATAACACCGATTAACAACTCTTACTTTTTCAGTGATGAATTTTTCATATACCCCAACCAGCTTGTCCCTTAGGTCATAAACATATTCTTCAACAGCATTCTTAGCATCAATCCTCTCTTTTTCCAGTTTATCCTGCATTATCATTTTCACCTATGGGCATAGATTATATATATTTTGAAATCCTACTTTCAAAATGCTTCAAAAGCAAAATGTAATACTGTATAACCACAGGCTACATTGTCAATGATGGAACAGAAGCAATATATGAATAATTTAAACAAGCACTTTGTGAAGAAATTGTAACGGTGCTCATCTCTAGAAAGGAAGTGACCAACAGGACACAGCTAGGATATAAAATCCCTGACCTGAACCGCGAGATAGAGTCCTGAATTGAGAAAAGAGTAGTCGGGGTCACAGGCTGGGATCAAGGCAGGCAGCAATGCAGCAAGGTCAGGGTCCCAGAAAGTGGTCGAGAAAGGCAGCAGAGGTGCAAGGTCAAAGTCACAGGCCGTGGTTGAGGCAGGTGGCAGAGGTGCAAGGCAAGGTCACAGGTTGGGTAGAAATTACAGGAACGGAAGAGTCTGATTGGAACAAGCTGAAACCATGCTCGTACAACTTCCTGGAGGAAGTCGTGCGTTTTTATAGGCCAGACACCGGTAACCAAGATAGTGTGAGTGCTGACAGCACAGAAGCCTTATAGTACCCGCAATCCAAGGCAGGCTTGCAGGAATTTTTTGTGTGAAAACTCCAGGACCATAGAAGTCTCTCACTGACTCCTGTACTGAGCCCAAGATACCAATGTCTGATTCTACGCACGGTGGGTACACAAAACATACCGTATTTCCTCGATTGTAAGACGCCATCGATTGTAAGACGCACCATCGATTTGGCCCTTACAATCGAGGAAAATTACTTTTTCACTTACCATGTTTCAGGAGAAGTCCCATGTCAGTGGAGGACGAAGCTGGTGGCAGCAGGAGAGGTCCCACGTCTGCAGATGGTTGAAGATGGACAGTGGGCAGATGTGTGGAGGGAGAACAGGGCCCAAGTCTGCAGTTGAATGAAGATAAGAAGACAGTGGGTGTGCGGTGGCGGCAGGAGATCATAATAGCAGGGGAGCTGAGCAGGAGCAGAACGGCATAGGCTAACGGCTTGGGAGGTGCTCACTGTAACACCGGAAGTTGACCGGTGTCTGACTTCCGGTTACAGTGCGCTCTTCCCAAGCCATTCCCCCTACAGTATGAAGCTCTGCTCCTGCTCAGTTCTCCTGCTATTATGAACTCCTGCCTCCGCTGCCGTCACCACCGCACGCCCGCTGTCTTCTTATCTTTACTCAACTGCAGACTTGGCACCTGTCCTGCCGCCGCACTCCCGCCCGCTGTCCATCTTCAACCATCTGCAGATGTGGGACCTCTAAAAGTTTTGAACAATATGGGTGAGCATGGTACCGCTGCTATTTCAGAGCTTCCGAAGTTAAAGACGAAGAAAGAACTCCCTATTTTTCCAGTTAGAACTTTCTAAAATCAGAGCAGACGCTGAAAGAAAGAATAGAAGCATCCTAACACTTCAGAGATACTACAGAACTCTCATCCAAGAAAGGCTGGACAGACAGAGTTATCTGTGCAAATGCTCTGTAGCTGTCATCATACAGGCTGCTTATAGAGGGATGAATGTTTGGCAGCTTTGTCATCGGAATAAAGCAGCATGCATTCTAAAGTCAATTTGGAGAATGCAACGACAAAAGAGGAAATATGAACATTTGAAACAATGTGTGATTGTACTGCAGTCAAATATTAGAAAGTTTCAACAACAAAGATGCTACAGGAATATGAAGAAAGCTGCTTTTGTGATTCAGTCCAGATACAGATCCTGCGTCCTAACCAAGCAAGCTGCAACGCCCGATGTACCTCTTGCTGGTTCCTGTGCCATCACTGTGTGGTCAGGTACTTTGCCAATCATCAAACCACCAGAGATGGACCACCCTGTCGGCCTTTCATCCTGGTCTCCCTGAAGAGCCTGGAGGATCGTCCGGTGAACGCTCCTGAGGGGGGGAGTAATGTCAGGGTCTTCCTGGATGTCCTGCTCCCAGCCACAGTTCCTTTGTCTGTCCACTGGGTGTGCTGCTGTTTGTCTGCTCTGGGTTTCCCTCTGTCTGTCACCTCTTGGGTTCTCCTGTTTTCTGTCCCTGCCTGCCTTTATAGTTTCCTGTTTCGGGTTCTCCTTTGCCTTTTGTTTTGGGATCCTCTGCCTGCAGATCTTGTGGGTAGTAGCAAATATTCAAACGAGAATGAGCTGTTTTGAATGAGCAAATTATTTGTCCTGTCCCTTTCAATAAAGGCCCTTGCCTGCAACTAGTCTTGTCCCTGTCTGTTCCTTGCACTGCCCCTGCCATAGACTCTGTCCCTGTGGATTCCCTGCTGCCGATCCTTGCCTGTGACCTCGACTACGATTCTTGCCGCCTGCCTTGGAACCCTGCTTGTGACCCTGACTATGATTCTTGCCGCCTGCCCTGGACCCTTGCCTGTGAACCTGACGCCTCCTTGCCTGCCCCCTGCTATTTGGGCCACTGAGGTCCTACCTGCACCTGAAGTCTTTCCACAGGGGTATAATCTTTCTTGAAAGTCTTCATGTTGAGATAAAATAGATCCTGCCCCCACATCGGAGACATCGACCTCAAGGACAAAAGGCATGACTGGATTGGAATGAATTATGATAGGTGCCAAAGAAAAAGCTGGTTTGAGTTTCTTGAAGGCTGCAAAGGCTTCGGAAGTCCATTTGGAGGGAACTGATCCTTTATTGGTAAGCATCATGATAGAAGCTACCATACGAGAGAATTTTCAGATAAAGCACTTGCAGTAGTTAGCTAGTTAGTTAACCCTAAGAAGTGTTGTATGGGTTTGAGACCTATAGGTAAAGGCCATTCAAGAACTGTTGTCATCTTAACTGGGTCCATTTTAAGGCCGTTTCAGCAGATGATATAACCCAGGAAGGCAATATTCTCTTGTTCAAATTGATACTTCTCTAACTTGGCATTGAGGTGGCTGTCTCAAAGCCTTTGTAGCAATTGCCTGACCTGTGCCCGGTGTTTGACCACGGAGTTGGAGAATATAAGTATATCGTCGAGGTAGACTATGACAAAGAGATCCAGGAGGTCACAAAAGATTTCTTTAATAAAGTCTTGAAATACCAGAGGAGCATTGTATAAGCCAAAGGGCATGACTTGGTATTCGTAATGGCCATCTCGTGTATTGAAGGCAGTTTTCCACTTGTCACCTTCCCGAATGCGGATGAGATTGTAAGCCCGCGTAGGTTCAATTTTGTAAGAATGGTTACACCTCGCAGACACTCAGAGTTTAGATGTCAAAGGAAGAGGATACCAGTTTTTATGCTGAGTTTGTTAAAAAAAACAAATATGACACCAGCACTCGTCACGTATATTAAGCGTCAGTAGGTGGGGTGAACGGTGCATAGGGGAAAACAAACAACAACAAAATTGTAAAGACCTGGCAAGCAACAGGCCCAAGAGGGGCCAGTAGACCAGTAAAGTCCCCTGTATAACAGCACTCAATCATACTAATCTGTAGTGTGGTTGAGTGCTGTTATACAGGGAACTTTACTGGTCTACTGACCCCTCTTGGCCCTGTTGCTTACCAGTTCTTTACAATTTTGTTGAGTTTGTTCAAACCCTGATAATCAATACATGGCCTAAGGGAGCCATCTATCTTCTCAACGTAAAAGATCCGCTTCAGTAGGAGAACTAAAACTGCAGATAAAGCCCCTCTGAACATTCTCCTGAATGTACTCACACATAGCCTTGGTTTTGGGCTCAGAGAATGGATAGGTACAGTCACGGGAGGCACAGATTCTGGAAGGAGATTGATGGGGCAGTCGTCCGGCCTATGTGGGGGTAATACTTTTGCCTGTTTTTTTATCAAAGACATTTGTGTAGTCGACATAGGGGCTAGGGAGCCCAGGCCCGGAAGTGTGGGGAGCGTTGTGAATCTCCAATATGGGGCAATGAACTTGGACGTAGATTCCAGTGCAGGATTTCCCCCATGCTGTTACCTGACCAATGACCCAGTCAATACTGGGGTTATGTTGCTGAAACTACGGAAAGCTCAGTAAGATGGTGCAGGTTGGGGAGCGGATAACGTCAAAGGTGATAGATTGTTTGTGAAGGAGATGGGCAATGGGGACTGTCTTCAAAATAATAGTGCCTGGAACAAGAGGTCTCCCATCAATAGTGGTTGCTGCCAAAGGAATTATTTTGGAACATAGTTATTTAATTCACTTCACTGTATCAGCTTGTAAATCACTTCACAATACATCGGCTTGGTCCGAAAGGCATTTCTCATGGTTTGCTAGGAGATTCCCTTGGGTGAAAACAGACTTCCTTACCTGGCCTACATGTCTGCCCAGAGCATAATGTAACAGTGCTCGTCTCTAGAGAGGAAGCGACCCGCAGGGCTGAAGTAGGATATAAAATCACTAACCTGAACCGAGAGATAGAGTCCTACATTTAGAATAAAGTAGTCGGGGTCACAGGGTGGGATCGAGGCAGGCAGCAGTTGAGCAAGGTTGGAATAAATGAACAGGAACAAGCTGAAACAATGCTCTGTCAGCTTCCTAGATGAAGTCTTGCCTTTTTATAGGACGCCAACAACAAAGATGGCCACAGTAGCTGCAGTGTGGGCAGAAGTGAGGAAAGGATGCCAGGAAATAATATGGTCGTTGGAGCTTCAGTGTTGGTGCTAATAGCGCTGAAGCCTCATAGAAATTCGATCAATTTCAGGCTACATACCTCCAGTATATGGCCTTGTACAAGTTTTAGAGATCTTGAAAAGAAAATTCAATTCTGGAAATTGCAAGGTGTCATTGGAGTTAATGGGGCTTATTTATTAAACTCCAATATTGACAATGTAAAATCACATACAATGTAATGCATGCATTAAAAAAACACATCTCATTTGAGCGTAGTTTTTGTCAGATTTGCTGTGTAAATTGCCCCTTTCTATGACGGATAAAATTAAAATGATGTTAGATTCTTCTGTGCCAGAATAGGTGTGAACTTTGATATACTCCTCCAGGGCAGAGTTTTATGCTTACAAATATGGAGATATCCTAAATGAGAGCACTACCAGTCAAAAGTAAGTAACCACATCGCCCTGTTGTCACCTCCTTGTGACCATGGGCTATTCACTTTGTTTCCCTGTGCCTCCGGCACCCAAAACATAGATTGCAAGCTCTTCTGGGCAGGGACTGTGTCTGTAAAAAAAGCCTATGTGCTGTGTACCATGCATTATACTGTAATTGTGAAGCACTTTCAGTCCTATTGGGAGAAAAGCGCTACATGAAATAAAGTTATTATTAGTACTGTTATTAAGGCTAGACTATGGAAGGTGATGCACATGGAAAAGGTTACTGCATTTCTGAATGAGACCTGCGATAAGTTCTTGAGGATCTGTGACCTGTGGTTAGGTTATATTGAGGACCCTCCGTTCACTGCCTCTGCAGCTCTTCTCTAACTTATTTAATAAGGTTACACCAAAAAATCAAACTGAAGAATAACCCTATTTATTTTGGGGGATACACTAGCAATAGTCTCCTCCCCCCATTTTGTGCAGTGGGGAGGAGGTACACTTCATGATCACCGCTTTTGAGGATTATAGAGATGATTCCCAAAATAACCCCTAAAATGCAAAACCCCTCTTGATTTTGGGGTTTGGTGTGACTTCAAACAAGCAAAAAGAAAAATTCAAATGAAACATAACTGGCAGACATATATATATATATATATACAGTATATATATATATATTTTTTTTTTTAATACACGCTAAAACCAAACCTCCCACTAAACATAAACCCCCCCCCCACCCTCTCTGACTGGGGACGAGTGAGGTGAAATTGGACCTCATTGGTGTTCATGGGGGAGGAAGAATAGTAGTGACTTTCCAATGCAACAGTAATATGTTATCCAGGATAATCCAAGTAAGTACAACAAGTCTTGCACTACCAAATACAGTAGTTCTCGATTTTCTTGAATTGCTCTATATCTGTTTGCACTGCTGTTATCACTATGGCAACAATGTATACATTAGTAGAGTGTGTGAAATACTTTGGTATGTGTAAGTCAACATACTAGGTAGTTGTCTCATAAATGTAGGTAACAATGCATGTAATTTAAAGCAGCAGTCCAAGCTACCATTTAAAAAAAAAATTCCCTTTAATATGTGCATCAATACCATCCACACAATGATACGTAATTAGCTAAGTTGTCGATCGATCCATTCTCCTGTGAACGATAAGCGAAGATTCAGCTTGGGGGTTCACTAAATGGCTGTCAGTGCAGCAGAAGAGGACCAAAGCTGCAAAGTTCTGTGGGGACGATTGAAGATAGGATGATTTCAAGCCTAAATATTAATTATGCTATATTCTCTATATTCATATACATCCAGCATGTAATTAATTAAAATAAGTAATTTAGTATTAAGTTAGAAATTATATTGGAAAATTATTAGCTGACACTTCAAAGATAAGTTGAAGATAGCCAGGTGTATACATGTTTTAAACCTTCTATGTTTAATGTCTGCTGAGTTGAATGTTATATGGTCTTGAGTTTGGATTCAAAGGTTAGTTAAATATTTAGAAAGACAATACAATAGAGAGGTCTTAACAGATAGGGAATATAGGATTAACTGTAGTTACTTAGTGACAGAACAAAGAAGGTCTTCTAGATCAGAGTAAATATTGCTGAATAGAGAAATGGTGTTCTGGCATTGATAATTGACTAAGAACATTTTGGGCTGGCACTGAGAAGAACAGGTGATTGTTATGTTTAGACTGGCTAAGAATTTTTTTTAAAGATTGCATTTAGAATGATAGAATTCAGAATAATTTACCATCCAAGCTAAGAACAACTAAGCTGACAATTCTCCACTCTATAACTAAATTCTATATGCCTGAATGATGTAACCAACTGAAATGATGCTGTGAAAGATGTTTTCTATTGTCTCTGATTAAATTGAGAAAAGAACCAGACCGTGGACACTGATATATATTGAAAGGTGGGACATTTATTTGCACCCATCTAATGAGCAAATCGTCAACGATCATGTGACCAAGCAGTCACTAAATACCATTGGTGCACTGCTAGAGAGAGGGCAGAGCTCAAAAAGGGGTGTACCAGATCCTGTTTCAGAAGAGGAAGGGTATGTGACTTTGTAAATGGTTGCTATAGAAACAAAAAATGCTTGTTACATTATAATACATAAAAATGTGATTCAGAGTTGTTTTAAAAAAAAATGCTACAGGTATTTTCTCATAGTATAGAACTGATTTATTTAAAAAAAACACATGTAGGATATTGTTTGGACTGCAGTTTTAATCACACATAGAACAAGCTATTTATCGGTCTTTAGCTGAAGATATAGTTCATCAGAGGGCTAAGTAATATATTGTCTATGACAATTTGGGTGTAGGAAAAAGTAAGCATATACATATATTCAGTGCTTTTTTTCTGCAAAAATAGGCAGGGATACTGTGGTCCTGCAACAGTCTTTTGTGAGAGCTCGCGCATGCGCAGATGGCTATTGTGTGAGCTACTAACACAGTAGCCGTTTACCCGTCAGTGAGAGATGGCGCATGCGCAGACGGATACTGTGTTAATCGCTTACATAGGAGCAGATGTGCACTCGGCAAAAGGCGACTATGGAGTTTACAATATAACTTTATTGAAAAAAACCTTGCCTTAAAATCAGGCAAAACCGGTACTTACATTTTATTTCTGTATGTATGAAAAAATGGGGAAATGGCGTATCCTTGCGTACCCCCCAGATAAAAAGCCCTGCATATATTTATCAGCAATATACTGCATCATATTTAATCAAGAGCAAGCAAGGGGGCAGATAAAGGGTGACATTTTGAAATGTTCAATAATTATGCTTTATATTGTCATCTGCTTGTACAGCCACCTTAATATTCAACACACTAAGGGCCTCATGCAGTAAGCGACGATTATGTGAAATCGGCAAGCTTATCGATTAGTCATGTTATTGGCGTTTTTCCCTCTCCGTATGCAGTAAGTGCCGAATACATTCAAAATCAACCAGAAAACAAATCCGCCCACTCTCACGATGATGAGCCGATCACACACAGGTGTATCGGCGTGCGTGGCGGGGTGCTGTTAGGTTGCACAATCACAAATCTTGCTGAATCAGGCGAAACAAGCATGTTTTTGATTGCGCGCCATATTTAAAGGCAACGTGTACTGCTAATCATTCTCTGTGTTGTTGGGAGTGAGAGAGAGAGAGAGACGCACAGAGCTGGACGATTGAAGATTTGCATATTGACTGAGAGACTTGTTGTGTATTGGGTGAGCTTTGTCCTTTGTTGTTTTGTTTACATCTTTGTCTTGTTTTATATGTGGAAGTGGGTCGTGTGATTGCCTGTACATTTCTTGTCTGTTTTTTGTGAGTGCTGGAAGTATGCCCGCAAAGCGTGGGAAGAGTGATGCTGGTGGGAGTGGGAGTGCTACTCGTGGGAGTACGCGTCGGAGTGAACGTACTGTTCAGGGGAGTGATGTTGCTGGTGCACCGAGTGGTGTTGCTGGGAGTGGGAGTGCTGTTGCTGGGAGTGGGAGTGCTGTTGCTGGGAGTGCTGTTGCTGGGAGTGGGAGTGCTGTTGCTGGGAGTGCTGTTGCTGGGAGTGGGAGTGCTGTTGCTGGGAGTGTGAGTGCTGGTGCTAGGAGTGTGAGTGCTGGTGCTAGGAGTGTGAGTGCTGGTGCTAGGAGTGGGAGTGCTGGTGCTGGGAGTGCTGCTGGTGGCGCAGTTGCTGATGGGGTGGATGGTGGTGGCGTGCTTGCTGGTGGCCAGCTTTTGGAGGCTCTTCCATTGGAAGAAGGAGAGTCCAGTCAGCACCAGCCAAGCTCTGACCCTAAACCTGCTCGGAAAAAACGTGTGGAGAAGCCACGTAATCCTCGCTTCAATGACCAGGAAAATAGGGCTCTTGTCACTGGCATTCTGGAGCACTATGACAGTATATATGGACATTTAGTAGGTAAGTGTAACTTTACATTTATTATTCAAATACATGTGATCCTAGGTCATCTGAGTTTTGTTCATATGCAAATATGGGTACACAATATCTTTCTATGTTCATTAGTGTGGAAACACAGCTTTTTATCATGCCTTACAAGGACAAATAAACACAGGCGGTCAATTTGCCAGAACTGCATACAATATGAATGCAACCTTGCTTACATGTATAGGTTTAGTAGTGAATGCTCATGTGCTGCACATATTACACATAAAACAGCATGTTTGCTATCTCTTGGAACAGCTAGCAGTGTAGGAAACTGGTGCTTATATTATTATTAATTTACCTCATATCTTTTATATGTTTTTCAAGGGCGGACAAGTGCAGCAAGCAAAAAAGAAATGTGGGACACAATAGTCATTGGTGTCAATGCCTGTGGGAATAGTGTCAGGGACAAGTATCATTGTCGGAAAAGATTTGATGATATTAGGTCCAAATTGAAAAAGAAAATACAAGACCAACGCGTGCATGCTACTGGCACTGGAGGTGGGCCCACACCACAACGTCTCATATTGACTCCATTGGAGGAGCTGCTTCGGCCAAAATTACTTACCGTCGTCGTGGAAGGCTTGGCTGGTGACCGTGACATTGGAATTTATCCGTCACAATTTCCAGCAGGTGATAAATATTACTGTACTAGGCGTGTCGTTGCTTACAGTTATTTTGCATAGTTACACTGCTTTTTATACTGTCTTCACAATATAAGCATACCTGCATCTATATATGTATATGTCTGATTCTGTATATATATATCTCAAAATAGACATATATGTAGTAGTCCTACTAAAAGCAGTAACTAATATAGCACGTGCCATTGCGTGCTCATTTACATGTGAATTCCCAAAATGCATAGCTGCAGTGGAAGCAATTGATGGTGGGCGAAGATGGGGAACAACAGGGTAGTACACATGTGTAACACATGTTCATGAGAAATTATTAGTAGCTACAGGTACAGAACAGAAATATGTATCATATTATTGTGTATTTTATTGATTTTACTCCGACAAACATGACATTACTGCCTATTTTAAGCATGCATCAAAGAAATTGCATGTAACGGCCTACAAACATCACTGGCACTAACACATCTATAGTTGCTTATGAAAAGGTCCATTTTTGCTTTATGTCATATACAGACAGCATAATGAGGCACACGTATCATATGTTATGTCATTGTTTTCATAACTTAAACACTGCAGATGACTACTTAGCTCATCTACCATTGTGTTAAAGCAGCTGCAATTAATATCTCATCACAGCATACACTTCAACAGAGGGGGTGGGGTTCAGCACACACACTAATTACAGCCTCATTTCACGGTCAACTTAGTTCACACCATTTGCACCTGTTTCAAGTCATTGAAAGGTGTGGCTGATTAGGCTTTTTGGGGAAGGGAATACCTTTCTTACAACCTGAATAGCACAACTGAAGTTAATCACACTCATTTGAAAGCTTAACTCTAGCTACTAAATGCCCCAACAACTCATTACTTATCAAAGCGTACGTCACACATTAGTTCACTCATATCTATAGTTGAACTACTATGAAAGACACATTATCACACACTGCATGTGTTGTCTTGTTGAGTCACAGCCACATTCAGGTGTGCCACATCTTCGATTAATGTACCACACATATCCTCTACCAAAAACAACACTTTTTGCAATATGACCACCTTCATGATAACCATTGTGAATGGTCATCTCATGATAGTTATGTACATTATGATACTGATATCACTACACAACATATGATTTTTATGTACTCATTTAATCTATTTATCCTCACGCATTACTGCAGAAACATAGTATGTTGTATGTTAGGGAACTCAAAAATTCTAAGTACACAGGCATGTACAGTGTTATTACAACTATTTATGTTCACTTTCACACACATTTTCGGTTAAGGAACTGATGTTGTTAGTTAATCATAAATACAGAACATACAATAAGTGTTTGTTCAATATTTACACATGTAAATGTAAAACTTATGTTATTGTTATATATAGTTGCCCCTGGAGGACATGTGTCACCTGAGATGGAACAAGTGTCTTCACCTGGGTCAGCCAGCTCAACACTACTAGAAGGTGAGTGTATCATTTGCTGGCCATATAATATGTGCTCTTCTATATGTTATGTTGTCATGTGCATTATTTGTTTTGCACATCTTCTTTAAATAGGATTACTTAGTGTCAGTGAAAATTAAGTGTAAGGCAACATGTATTGTGTTAGTGATGTTAATTATCATGTAGGACTTCTGAGTTTAGAGCAACTTTTCATTCATTCATATTTCATACTGAGTCCAAACATTATTCGTAAGTCAAGGTAGTTTTTAATGAGGTTATAAAACGTATGCTAACATGTTAGGTGTTACTTAGGACACAGTACAATTACATAGTAACACAGCATACATTAACATGCCATTTAATAATGTGTACATTTCTTTTTAGAACATCATGGTGATGAGGATGATGAGTATGATGAGGATGACGCCACAGAAGAGACTGAAATACAATCATGTGACCATGAAGAGGTGCCAATAGAAACTGTTGTACCGCCAAATCGTCCATCAACTTCCACATACGATGCAATTGTAGCTTCAGAGGGAAAAATAGTGGACGCAGAAAATCGTCGCCATTCAGACATGATGACAGTGCTGGAAAGGATGATTGGACTGCAGGAAGAAACAGTATCACAATTGGCACATCTCCACAGAGTCTTCATTGAAGTGCCTAAACAGTTGCAAAAAATCAACACCTCATTCGAAGCATTAGTTGTTCAGCAAACACAAGCTAATTACTGGAGAATGACTAATGTACCACAATTCAACACCTCCCAGCCATGATCTGTTCATGCATGTCAGTTTTCACCACATTCATCTGATATTCATTCACCAGGCCCAAATGTTACCGGTCAAGTAGCAGACATTGCTGTGCAGGTTCCTGATGACATCCTACCGCTGCCATCTGTACAAATTCAGCAGCAGACACCTACAAAGGAGGCGACAAAAACAAAACAAGACACACATGAAACAGACCAACCATCACTTGTGCAGTGTCTACCAACTTGCTCACATGTGTCACTGGGCACAAGCCCTGTCCGTGAACAGTCACTACCCAAAAGCCCTGTAGGTGAGTCGCTGCCCAAAAGCCCTGTAGGTGAATCGCTGCCCAAAAGCCCTGTAGGTGAGTCGCTGCCCAAAAGCCCTGTAGGTGAATCGCTGCCCAAAAGCCCTGTAGGTGAATCGCTGCCCAAAAGCCCTGTAGGTGAATCACTGCCCAAAAGCCCTGTAGGTGAGTCACTGGCCACAAGCCCTGTAGGTGAGTCACTGGCCACAAGCCCCGTAGGTGAACAGTCACTGGCCACAAGCCCTGCCCGTGAAGTGCCAGAGGCCACTCAAAGTGGCTCTGTTGTGCCTAAAGTTGGTGGCAAAAGAAAAAGGAAAATTCAAGAGACAACAAGCAGGCCTGTTACTCGCTCGCAAAAGGAACAAAAAAAATAAATGTTATAATTCAGAAAATATGTCTTTGGCCTTGTTTTGTTGAATTCAGATTATCTAATTACTATTGTATGTATGCTGAAGACTGTGTTGTTTCCAAACTTTCAACTATGTTCTTGTACACGTGAAGTTTTGGAAATGTTAACACTCATAATTAATTGTGTTATAAATATTTATGTTGTAATCGTCTGTTCAGTAATGGTCCACCAGGAGCCAGTTGCTAAGTTTAGAGAAGCTGCCATTGACTTTGCAGCAAAACATTGCATTTGGGTGTGTTAATTGATGTAAGAATTGCATATGCATATTAGTCACATGCAATTATTAAAACACCTAAGTAAGTGCAAACATCTTTCTTGTACGTGTACAGCAGGATTATGTGTAAATTATTACTTACCTTTGCCTTGCTTGGCCATTGTAATTTTGTCCTTTAATCAGTTGTGTGTTCGTTTCTATAACATCTCAGAATGTATAATAATATATACACACACACACACACACACACACACTGAGTGAGTGTGAGTGTGAGTGTGTGAGTGTGTATATATATATGTATATGTGTATATATGTATATATATATATATATATATATATATATAGTACTATATAAACTGGTATACACAAACTAATACACTTCATGCTTCCTTGTGAAAACACTATTTTAATAATACAGGCCTAATGTTTGAGAAATATCCTAAGTATGAGACTCTAACAGTATTGTGCTTAAACAAATGTTTATTACTTAATTCAATCATGTTTCTCACCATTTAAATAGGTTTCATACAAGGTATACTTAATGCCATCAATGTTGTGTGTACTCCTGCAATATAAAAAAAAATAAAATATAATATATAAATATATATATATTTTTATAAGAGATATATTTATATATATATATATATATATATATATATATATATACACACGTATTTAAACTCATGCAGACAGGGAGTTAACCAGACTTTCACATACACACAGAAATGTAAGCGGGGAAAAAACATTTCTTTTTGCAGGTGTGTTTTTACTGATATGCCTGGCTAAGAAATATTTTCACACACTGGTCTTTGTTAGTTTTCAAAAAAACACTATGTGAACGCATTCAAAGTCTAGGGATGTTTTTCACAAACGAGATAAAAGAAGGAGAAATGTTTCTCCCACAGTCCCATATCACGAACCACAACTGTTAACCCAATTAGACAAACAAATCCAATTGGCGTTTGAAATAAGGAGTCAAAGTAGTTAGTTTTGTTGACCTTGACAAGGAAAAACAGGAGTTTGTTAGCCATTCAGCATATTCATTTTGATGAGCAAATAACACAGACCTGCACACAGCTTTTGTGCTACTCAGACATGGCTGATGAATTCGTTAACAATATTAATCCCCTTTTAGGGTATAAGTACATGATCTGTGAAGCCATCTTGAACAGTCGCGGACAGAAAGCAAGCACACGCCAAATCGATGATTTCATTCGAGCAAAATATCCTTATTACCAAGACCGTAAGCATGCACGGAATTTTAATTCCTCAATAAGATTCACTTTATCAAGTAATGACTTTTTTGAACGTGACCAGGATAAGCTACAACACACCTATGGTTTCTGGAAGATTGCCCCGGAAAAACAATTTCTCCTGAAAGACGGCACTTATATTGTCGTGAAAGGCATATTTATTCCTAATGGCAATAGCAATGTATCCGCTACTACTGATCCGTTTGAATCGATACGTGCTGCAATATCTGCAGCCTCCATTCCTGAAACCCACATTGTACAAGAACAAAAGTACTATGATTATGTACCAAGCCTTTCAGCTGAAAATGCATTGGAATGGGAACCGGAAGAAATGAACCTACCTCCCGACCAATTATTTGAAGAAAGCAGTGGCGATTCCTATGAGCGCATCCTGGAGGAGATATGTGCCATACTGGATTCAGCGGTTGGGTTAAGCGTGGATGAAAATGCCTTGCATTTCTGGAGCGACCAGTTGCAGCCAGGCGAAGAGTTAATTCTAGAAGAATGGTAAATATAACAATCGTTATGCGTTGACTCTGCGTTTAAATTTTTTTTTTTTTTGTAACCACCATTTTCACTTTCAATGCGTGGATACAGCGTAACATTGCAGACTGCATAACATGTAGCGATCACAAACAAATTGTTTCCTAATACAATATAGTAGGACCTGAAAGAGTAGTACACATTGCTGACGGAATAAATATACGTACTTTCCTATCCCTTTAAACATATTAGCAACATTTTACCATTACTCTAACACATACCTGTTTTGTTATCATGCAACATCTACAACATTGAAAACCGGGTCCACCACGTATGACGTGGGACCCTTGTCATGGGCCAAGGCGTCCTTAAAAAGGATTAGTGATGTAAGTCCCGCCCCCAAGCGACGTGCGCGCCTCAAAGCCTATTGGCTGTCATGTTTTGTTATAGTAACGGTAACTGCAGTGTGTGATGCGTGCGGCTCAGTGTTTGTAGGCGTACCCTGGGCGTTAGCCGAATGTTAATTGAGTGGGAGGAGTGTTAGCGTGCGTTTCACGCTGGCTTAACATGACGTCACACGTATTGCATTTGCGCATTGTGTTATCGGCCGTGCTTTCTGTTCAAACACGTCTGTTTAAAAAGAATACAGATGTACTCGTTTAGAACGAATGTAGTTTCGTCTTCATTGTATTTGAAATAAAGATGTTATGTTTACTGGTATTTTCAACATGTATTGAACGCACAACGTACGCTTTGTTTTGCGCATGCGCTAACAGTTAGTGGAGCCAAGCGTGAAGTGCGTGCGCACACAAAGATGTGCGCGCACATCTTTCAGTATACAGGCAACGTTCACTTCTTATACATAGTTATGCCTGCTACAAATTTAAAGAAACATTACATACTGATGAACAGTTTTACTTCTAACATATAAGTGACTGACGTGTGTATCTACACAATCATATAGAGCTGCGTAACGCGTTGTCACGGATGCATATCTAGTAAGGTGCCATCTTTGACCATCATGTGTTTGCTGTATTTCAGAGATGTCGGGGAAGATACAATCGGATCAATGTATGATTTCAGAAGAGTCTACCTTTATATGAGATGATTGTGAGGAGGAGCCACCGACTACTATACTACATATGGAACTAATTTTATATTGCTTGCAGCGCTTATTAACAAACAATTAAAAATGTGATACCCTTATGCCTATATTGCATAAGCACTTAATTAACATAATGATGTTGCAAAAGAGTGCCTCATGACTTTTTATTGAGTGTTCTTTAATGACTACTAACATTTTATGACATGGTGTGTTTTATATATAACAACCA
Organism: Ascaphus truei; assembly: GCF_040206685.1. Lineage (NCBI taxonomy): Eukaryota > Metazoa > Chordata > Amphibia > Anura > Ascaphidae > Ascaphus > Ascaphus truei. The sequence goes on from NC_134483.1 coordinate 435,110,449, forward strand.
TTCCCACTCTGCTAACACATTTGTGTATTCTAATATGTAATGGAACGTATGACTGTCGAAACTATGTAACAATAATAATAATAATATGAGCATGTTCATGTATAGGGCTGCTAGTTGTACGCAGCGATTTACAGACACATGTTTCAGCCTGAGGTCCCTGGCCCGTGGAACGTACAAATGTTTTTTTGCCGCATGAGGCACAGGGAGATAAAGTGACTTGGCCAAGGTCACAAGGAGCCCACACCGGGAATTGAACCAGACTCCCCTGCTTCAAACTATCAGTGCCAGTGTGTGTCTTTACTCAGTGAGCCACTCCTTCTCCCAATGTAAAGGACACTTACAACCAAGTAGCCATTTATTTTTAAAATCTCTTGTTACATGGGTATGTAGATAAAATGGTTTGGGACTGTAGCAAATAATGTTACTGGCCAGATGTTATGGTCCCCTCCAATGCATGATGTTCTGAATATGACATCACCATCATGTTATGAAGTACGTTTCTGTGTATATTTCATTAACCTAACTAACTATAGTTTACTGTGTTTATTAATCGTTTAGAAATACATAGTATAGTCAATATGATGATATAAGCTACCATAATAAAGCTGGTGTTATCATTTGTCGGTGTTATACATGGATCCTACACCAATTGATAGAGACACAAACAGTTGTCTTAAAAAGTGTGTCTATGCTAGTGATGAATGTGCTCCCGTAAGTAAACAAATAAGTACAGTTATCCCCTTTTCTCCAACCACCTCTATATTACATTAATGGAAATTATAAGGAAACATACATAAAATGTGATGAAATGTGAGTAATCATTTTGTAATACAATGCACATGAAAGCTCAAGAGTAGCTAAATGCATATACATGATACAGAAAGTACATATATGTAACATTTGTGTTTAAACCAATATGTTGGGTTTTTAGTTCCAATAATTATAGGAAGATTGAGGTAGCCACATCTTATGAGAGATGTCAGCAAATATACATACCATGATCAGTCACACTGGAGATATACCTATAATGCAAAGGAACAATATATAAATTGCAAACATTGACATGCCATCTTCAGTACCGTAAACAACACAGCAAAGTGTGTATTTGGTGTTAAATGTACAACACCATGTATATTTCATGACATTCAAAATGTAAATCAGCCTGGTGTACACATCATATGGATGTACATGTTACACTGCACCAATAACATTGTATGTAAGCATACTAGAAGCATGAATGATTATGGGCATAATATGTGTTTTGTCTTAGCATAAGGAATAACACAATGCTAAAATATTATTGCTTTGTTACCCAAGTTGTATTCACATACACACAACTAAAGTACAATTGAAGAGGGATTATATAACCTGTGCAACAATAACATACCGGTGCCACATCCCTTTGTGCACACAGCAGAGAAAAGAAAGGTGTGCAACCCATATTCATCTGTGTCCTAACAGAAGGTTATATAAAGAAACATTATTGTTAATATAACATAATTAAACTATAAAAGTAGTACTAAGAACATATGAGTTTGTACTTACAAGAAAAAAATGAATTGATGAGATTCTGTCGTGTCTGGCCACCACTGGCTGTTTGTTCATTTTCAGCAGCTACATGGGTGGGATGCTCGTCTACCAAAGCCTCAGCTAGGTCTGACTGTACATTGTGCCTGAGTGCAACATTGTGCAAAATGCAACAGGCAAGGATAATATCAGACACTTTTTGAGGCTTGTATAGAAGAGCCCCACCAGTTCTGTCCAGACACCTAAACCTGGTCTTGAGTAGGCCAAATGTCCTCTCTATAACAGATCTTGTAGATATATGGGCTGCATTGTACCTGTCCTCTGCTTCAGTTTGAGGGTTTAGCACCGGAGTCAAGAGCCACGGCCTAATTCCGTATCCTGAGTCACCTATAATGAATGGAGCACACATAAGCTGACATTAGTGATCAAATTGTACAATGCCAACATTCCTAAATCAACATGTGTTTTGTGTTAGAACATGTAAATATGTACTCACCCAGCAGCCAACCAGGTTCAAAATGTCCCTCTTCGAACGCATGGAAGACTGAAGAGTTCCTCAGGATAGAGGAATCGTGACTGGAACCAGGGAACTTGGGTACCACATGCATTATCCTCATCGTGGCATCACATACCACCTGTACATTGAGTGAATGGTAGTGCTTCCGATTGCGGTACACATGCTCACTCTGACTAGGTGCAATCAAAGCAACATGTGTGCAATCGATTGCACCCAGCACAGATGGTATCCCTGCTATATTATAAAAGCCAGTCCTGACTTCCAGCCACTCTGTTGCCTCTGTAGGAAAATGAATATAATTCCTAGCGCGTCTATTGAGTGCATAGAGAAACTGGGTCAAGGCCCGCGAGAATGTAGATTGCGAGACCCCGCCCACTATGCCCACAGTTGTCTGGTATGACGCGGAAGCAAGATAATGTAATGAGCACAGCATTTTAACAAGCCCAGGGACTGCACGACCTCTGGCTGTGAAAAAATCTAAATCCCCCCTTATCTCCTCATAAAGAGCTAAGATTGCTGCTGAACTCAAACGATAGCGACTTACAATCTCCTCCTCACTCATCCCATCTAACAGGGTTCTCTCCCTGTACAGACGCGGACGAGGCACAAGTTGTCTCCTCTGTCTTCTCCTCTGATCTCCTGTCCCTCTACCTGTCCCTCGGCCTGTCCCTCTCCCTGTCCCTGTCGTATCCGCGTCACTGTCACTGTCCCTCGGTGTGTCCCTACCTTGCCCTATATCATTCTCTTGATCAGCAAGCATGTCATAGAAAAGAATGTTCCTGCGTCTCCTAAACATTCGCAACATTTTGAAATGAGTAGCTGTGAATGAGCAGGTAATGTGCGTCCTTTAAATAGGTATGTGATGATGTCAGGTGACATAGTAAAATGCAAGGTGTTACATTAACATAATAAAGTACTTCTGTGGCAAGCTGTGTGCACTTGTTGTTCTAAGTATTTGTTGTGTGTATTCTGCAGGGAATGATGATATTTGCCAATGATGTGACGTGAAGCTTTGTACAAAGATTGCTTGCAAATAAATAGTTGCATGTGCAATGCATGTAACACTTGTGAACGCAAGAGTCAGTCATGTAATGAGACAAAAAGGCTGAGATTGACGTGGGAAAAGTTTTGTGTAACATGTGTAATTATCCATGTTATTGTGACATGTTGGCAACAATGAATAGTCGTGTGCATATGCATGCATTTGTGTAAGGAGGATAGTTGGTATAGAATGAGTTTACAAGGTGTCCCAATGATGAATTACTGTACATGTGTGTATAAGTTAGGTTGAAGTGCTTGTAATGCAACGGTTACAATGTAAACATGCAATGTGATTGAGCGTCCAATAAGTGACGTCATGAAAATAGGGAGGACCCAAAAGTATATGTAAACATGAGAAGACAGATGTACATGAACGTTTAAAGATGCGTGTCACATTACAAGCATTGTGTAATGTAAAGGAAGATGAATATACTGTGTATGTGTGACATGTGTGACATGTGTAACATCATGTAAATAATTGTCGCTGAGTTGAGTAAAATGTGTGATATGATGTGAGGTTCTCCTTTAAGAGTGTAGTATAGTATTTTCCCTTGCCACATCATCACATGATGAGTAATGTGACCCGCAAATGCTGAAAACATGTAAAAGTCGAATGTTATGCAAATAAGACACATCAGCTGTGACACAATGCAGGGAATGCCCCCACACTGTAATGCAAATCCCCCTTGTATTGTGAGCAATGAAACGTAAACAGTACTATACTGTTATACGTCCCCGCTCCATTGACTTCCATTGATGTACAGAAGATTTTTTTTTTCTAAGTGCCGTTCCGGCAGCCTTAGCGATCGTTCTCCCGTCCAAACTGCCAACTTTAGTTGGCGGGAGAAATCGGCCATAACATCTCAATTTCGTAGTGCCGATCAGCCCCGATAAGCTGTTTTTTTTTGTTGAATCCAGCCGATTTAAAAAAGTGGCGATCAGTGTCGAAAACAGGCTTATCGGCAGGCGACTGGCCATAACCAAATTATCGGCTCCGAAACCTGGCGATATGAAGCACTTATCGGCGCTTACTGAATCTCAAACCCAATTTTGGCTATAACATGGCCATATTTCCCTTATCAACGCTTACTGCATGAGGCCCTAAATCATTTAAAAAAAAGTTACCTCATTTTCCATATAGCTGCCGAGAAGGTCCCACCCCAGTTGTCTATTTAATTCACGCAAAATAGGCAGCACAATGCTCTTTGCTCGCACTTTGTCCTTTATGGATTGTGGGGAATGCTCATGATTATCTGACAATGTTGACGGATTATCCTGTAAATGTAGACAAGTAAACACTGTAATTAAAAGTAGACTGCTTTTATCTGATGACTAAACTTATGTATTAAACAAACATGGTCAGTTTAATCATTAGGCAAACTAGGCGGCCGCTTAAGGAGGAAGAATGTGGGGGCAGCAGCCGTCTAGTTGGCCTAATGCAGTGTTCTAACATGCAGGGTCTTTCCCTGAGCAGGGAGAGAACAAGGCAGTTTCTTTCATCCTGATTGGCTGCTGCTTAGTAATGCAGCCAATCAGGAGGAGCTCTCAGGAGGCTGGGGGCGGCACCAAGAAGAAGGAGGCAGCGTGGGCGGCAGGAGAGAGGTGAGGCTGTGTATGTGTTTCTGTCTGTCTGTGTGTATCTGTTTTCGTGTGCCAGTGTGGTAAGAGAGGGAGATTGTCAGGGGGTGGGGGGAATAGTCAGTGAGGGGGGGAGATTGTGTGTTGGGGGGAAGAGTGTCTGAGGGGGGGGGTGTCAATGGGGGGAGAGAGAGTGTCAGTGGGGAGAGAGAGTGCAAGTGGGGAGGGTAGAGAGAGTGTCAGTGGGGAGGGGAAATAGAGTGCCAGTGGGGAGGAGAGAGTGTGTCAATGCTTGGGGAGAGAGAGAGTGTCAGTGGGGGGGGGGAAGAGTGTCAGGGATTGGGGGGGAAGAGTGTCAGTGGGTGAGGTAGAGAGAGTGTCAGTGGGGGCGAGAGAGTGTCAGTGAGGAGAGAGTGTGTCAGTGGGGGGAGAGAGTGTGTCAGTGGGGGGAGAGAGTGTGTCAGTGGGGGGAGAGTGTGTCAGTGGGGGGGAGAGAGTGTGTCAGTGGGGGAGAGAGTGTGTCAGTGGGGGGAGAGAGTGTGTCAGTGGGGGGAGAGAGTGTGTCAGTGGGGGGAGAGAGTGTGTCAGTGGGGGGAGAGAGTGTGTCAGTGGGGGGGAAGAGTGTGTCAGTGGGGGAAGAGTGTGTCAGTGGGGGGAGAGTGTGTGTCAGTGGGGGGAGAGTGTGTGTCAGTGGGGGGAGAGTGTGTGTCAGTGGCGGGGGGGAGAGAGTCGGTGGGGGAGGCGAGAGAAAGTGTCGGTGGGGGAGGGGAGAAAAAGTGTCGGTGGGGGAGGGAAGAGAAAGTGTCAGTGGGGGAGGGAGAGAGTGTCAGTGGGGGAGGGGAGAGAGTGTTAGTGGGGGAGGGGAGAGAGTGTTAGTGGGGGAGGGGAGAGAGTGTGTCAGTGGGGGAGGGGATAGAATGTCAGTGGGGGGCGGGGGAGAGAATGTCAGGGAGAGTCAGTGGGGGAAGGGAGAGAGAGTGTCAGTGGGGACGAGAGTGTCAGTGGGGGAGGGGAGAAAGAGTGTCAGTGGAAGGGAGAGAGAGTGTCAGTGGTGGGGAGAGAGTGTCAGTGGGGGAGGGGAGAGTGGAAATTACAAAATGACAAACTGTTTTGCACAGAATAACAATGACAAAACATAGGGGCTTAATATTGTGAGATGCATTTTATACCCCCACATATTTTTTTCCTTTCTCTAATTGTGATTGTTGTAAGTGTGTAGTATATTAATGCTTACATACTGTATACTGTATAGCTACAGTATGTCAAAATCCATTTAACATTTTTTTTTAATTGTGGCCCTTTGACCGACACTTGTGCATTCTGGCTTCAACTCCCAGTCAGGTTGGCCAACCCTGAGTTAGTGGGTCCAGATTTAGGATCAAAATTTTTTTTGCTCATATCTATTACCGACCTTAGCATTTGTGTAAGCTCCACCAGCTCTCTCACCAGCTTCAGTCGGCTGTTCACCATGGCTTTTATTCTGCCCGGCCTCCTGCTTAGCCAACATTTTATCCTACAAAAAATATACAGCATAAGAAACTGTAACTATGGAAGAGTTCCAATTTTATCATCTTCAATTAAACATGTATTTCCTTTCAAAAGGTTTATGAGCGTGACAAAGGAAAGCAAAGTAGACTTTAAAATATTCAAAATATATTAACACACGCTATATTATACATAATTAGGCAGAAGAACCAGTAGGTCTTATTGAAATAGCAGATTTTGTTTGTCATTCCAAAAAACTGCAAATGACAGATGGTACATACAGTATCTCCGACTGATGCATCCTAAAAATATTACTGTCATGACCTTTGCTTTAATATATCAACAGTGAGCGTTGCCGGCACAGTTACCAGTCTTTCACCATGTAACCCTTTTATTGCCAAAGGGGCCGTAACACCAGAGTGCCATGGCCCCACCAGCAAACCGTGATCACGTGACCGCTCCTCAGAAATGGAACAGGAGGTACGTCATAGGGCCCCTGGAGTACCAGACCCCATGATGTAGTGGCTATGTCTTGGGGCACCCAAATACCCAAATGGTTAAAGACTGAATTCTCCTAAAAGTTTTATTAAAAACTACAATCTACCGCAAACCACAGAAATTCAAAGCAGTTAAAATATTCAACTTGGCCTTCATTTTTGGAAACCTCTTCTTGAACATTATCAGGTGTGTTTTAATCATGACACAGTAAACTCATTACTGTGAGGAAAACACAAGATTTTTATACATCCCCTCTCATCCACTGGCACATCGGCTGAGCATAGTTATTGTTACGTTGCTGTTCTCCTCATCTCTGCCTCCACAATCTTGTCTTGCCTTGCCTTGCTGAACCTTGCTCTGTGTACCGACCTGGCTTTGCTTTTGGATTTCGCACCTCTGTACAGTACTTCTGACCCTGGCTATCTCTGACGAGTCACACCTCTCCAACCCTGACCTCAGCACTCGGACAGCGACCACTCTCCACTCCCCAATCCGACTACGGCTAATAGTACCTCCAAAGATCCGGACCTCTCCTACCCAGAGCCTGGCAAGTATAACGACGATCCGTACCTCTCCAACCCGACCCGACTACCTCTAACAACCTACACTCCAGACGCGCCCTGGTGGCTGTGGATGGCGTATCTACCCATTCCCACCTAGTAGTCCAAGCAAGAAAGGATGAGGGCATGGACAAGAGTGGAGTGATTTGTGAGAAAAGGGGATAGGAAGGACTCAAACATGACACCAAGGATACAACCCTGTGTGACAAGATAAATGGCGGTGCCATCCACTGTAATATCAAAGGGTGGAATAGGACCTAACTCAAGGGCTCGGTCTCAGCAATATTGAGTTTTAGGTGTGGGTGTGACATTCAAGAGGATATTGCTGAGTAGAAATCAGCAACATGGGACTTGTCTAAAGGGAAAAGGTTTTCTACAGAGGTAAACCAGTGCAAAAAGTGTGTGTAATCGGGCGCTCCTTAATTAATCAAACAAAGTACTAGTGCATCAATCTTATGTATAAAATATAATATATAAATAAACTCAAAATATTAGTGACCAGTATTTATATAGTGAACCCAGTGAACAATTAATAATGATAATATAAAATAATTTCCACATATGTTTTTGAGTATTGTCTGTATAAATGTGATAGCTAAAGCCAAATGAGTTAGTATATAACTCAGGGATAGGGTATAGAGAAAGAAAAGTTAAGGGATACCAATAGATAGGGCTCTCTGTGATATGAAACCACACAAGTCTCCCCAAGAGGTCTCACTAGAATGCTCCCCCTTCACTGCACCTCTCTACTAAACCAGCGTGGGCAGGGTTAATTTTGTCAAGAAAGGACAGACACAGCTTGAAAAACATGGAATTCTTCACCTTTCCCCCCTCCCTCTGCATTTTTGCTGAGTGAGTCTGTTAGCAGATGGAAGCAATCACTTCACGACTCTCTTTGATGTGAGACCACATGAGTCTCCCAAAAGGTGGTAGCCAAAGGGTGTCAGACATTTTCTACTATTTGCTGATGTTTTAAATGCTCTTTAACAATCCCCCAAAACATATATTATCTCTAGCTGTCCACAAAATTTCTTTAAATGAAATGTATAACCTCTGTTCATTTAACGTAACCATGTATTGTCATTATAGCTCTGTACCCAGGTCATACTTGAAAACAAGAGGTAATTCTCAATCTATTGCTTCCTGGTAAAACATTTTTTTAAATAAATAAATACATTAAAAATAAAAAACATGCAAGAACTAGCTAAAGAGATGCAGAAAGATCAGTTTGTGTGGTAGGAGGAAACCCAGAAAAGGCATTTCTCACAGATGACAATACAATGCAGTACAAGGATGAGAAAGAAGTAATCAACAGTGTCAAACACTGAAAAGAGGTCCAGGAGGATAAAGAGAGAATGGATTTTGCCATGTAAATTTTGTTGATGACCTTTGAAAGTGCTATTTTAGTGGAATGTACAGATTAAAGAACAACTACAAAGGGTCAAGAAGGGAGGGGAGTTGGGAAAGTCAGTTGTGCAAGAGTCGACTGGAGGTTTTAAAGTATAAGGAAGTAATGAAACAGGGTATGGTTAAGGAATTTTTTTTGGGGGTGTTTAGGAAGTGCAGTTATCAAGCATTTGCTGAGGGCTAATGAAAAAAATCTATAAGAGAAAGCACGCTGCCTACGGGTCACACTCGAAACGCGTAGAACTGTGACATCATCGCGCAAGCACGTAGTGTGTGGTGTTCCGCTGCTAACTAAGGGACTCCTGTATACTGAGATTGCCTCTGGCACCTCGTGTTGATCAGCTGCAAGAGGTGATACCGTTACCATCTCCCACTGTGCCTGCTCTTACTGTGACTGTCTGCGGTAATATCTGCTGTGTGTGAGCGTTCCAGCAGCAGGTCTAAAGACAACTGGCTTTCAGTGGGTAAACATAAAGGTCTCCCCCATCCATCTCAGCTGATCTGTACCAGGAGTCTGTGTGTAAAGATACCTTTACGTGAATTTTACTCTTTATTTCTTGTAAGTGTGTTATCTACCTTACATTTATTTAAATACACTTTATTTCATCTGCATCATAAGATAATACACTAGGGGAGTGCGCTTTTTTTCTCTCTTTTTCATTTCATGATTTATGTTTATAAATATCCGCTCCCCCTCCACCCCCCATTCCCGTCTCTCCCCCCCTCTTTCTCTCCCCCGTTCACATCAATCCGGTCCCCCCATTCACATGGATCCGCCCCCCCCCGTTCACAGCTCCGATCCCCCCCCCCCATTCATTTCATAGCTACGGTCCCCCCCAGTTCACAGCTCCGGTCCCCACTGAGTCCCCTGGAGTACCCCTCACTCTCCCCCCGGCGGGCGGGAGGGTTGCTCGGCGGCTCACTGTTGTTTTGCTCGGCGGCGGCTGACTGGTGGGGCGGGCAGGAGTTTTGATCGGCAGCAGGTCACTGCGGGGGCAGGCGGGAGGGTTGCTGAGACAAACAGATTTTGAGTTTTATATATATAGATATCCTTATCTCACTGCCTCAAAGTGGTGGGCAGGTGGCAATAGGTGTTCAGGAAGGTATATAGTGGCACTTGTGCTGGTAGCTTCCACCATACTACAAAATCTAGTACAATATACCTGGCTAAAGTGGGAATGGTACTTGCCAAAATGCAAATGAGATCGGCAAGACAAGTAAGGTCTCAACCCCTAAATATGGAACAAACCAAAATGCAATGGCCCTCATTCTCCAGAGGCTGGCGTGTTCCTGGACTTGACAGCATTCAAAAAGAAGACATGAAGGCAGAGGGTACTAAGAATCCTCGGAGGTTAAACAAAATCCGTCATCCAAACATAAACCTTAACTACAACTGCTGGACTCTCTCCAGTAAAGCAGCATTGTAAGAACTGGAAGATAAACTTGAAAAGATTAAATGGGATATTGTTGGCCTTAGTGAAGTAAGAAGATAAGATCGTCCTCAGTTTTGGCTACTCAAAGTATGTTCCTTAAGCAAGTGTGTTTTAAGGGGGGTCTTAAAGGTGGCTAGAGATCCTCATTGAGCTCAAAAGCAGACACCAATTTTAGTACAGAGGTACAGATAATAGAAGAATCAGTGGAGTAGGCTTCATTGTTAACGAGATTGAGTGGAGTATGAAACCTTGGCATAGTAATGATTAATGATTTTTACATTATTGCTACTAGATTACCACAACAATGCCAAATATGAAAACCTAAAAACAGCTAAATAGTGACCTCTAGTGGTGCAGTTTTAAAAGTGCAGTCCACTACTTTAAAATTATATTTATGCCTTCTATAGTTTTATGCCTTCTGTTGATTTTGAACTGGTATGCTGTTTAATCTATTAGAAGTGACTGAATTTTCCTCTCATAGACTTAATCTAAACAAAACTTAAAAAATGTATTAGTAACAAATAACAAAAAAAAACTGTCAACAATAGACAAATAACAAAATGTTGAATATTTTGGAGTTCATTTCTTGTGTTTCCCCACAAAATACATTTTTGCGTGCATATTTAAGATCAGGGAGTGTGTCCATAGTAAAGCATACACATGAATATTAGCATTTTGTGTATGCATACATGAAAAGCTAACTATTGATAAAACCAAGAGATGCAGAAATAAAGCCTAAAAAGAAGCATATCATGCAAAATATCTAGTAAAATACACTTAGAAAGAAAATTAACAATAGCTAGAAACAAAAAATAAAGACTGACACAAATCTATCACATCTTCAATAACGAAAGAAAAAGGTGATATACATCACAGTAAGTTGAAAAAGACATTACAAGGGACAGAGAGTAAGTAGCTTAGTGAGTAAAGACACTGACTGGCACTGAGTTTGAAGCAGGGGAACCAGGGTCAATTCCTGGTGTCGACTCCTTGTGACCTTGGGCAAGTCACTTTATCCCTCTGTGCCTCAGGCACCAAAAACATAGATTGTAAGCGCCACTGGGTAAGGACTCGTGCCTGCAAAATGTCTCTGTAAAGAGCAACGTAAAACTAGCAGCGCTATACAAGAACATGCTATTATTATGTTACATCCACTACCACAATTATATATTATTTTTTCCATTCTAACTCATTAAGTGTATTAATAATGGTGGTTGTGTCTTTAATATATGACTTGAGCCCTTTCACATAAACCTGCAGAAATGAATTGATGTAGGCTGACAAATTGGAAGTTAGTGAATCAATCCGTGATATTATCGGCCTTCCCGGAGATTCTCTATGCTTTTATGAACTTTCGGTAGAAAGTAGAAGATTGGTATCTGAGGTCTGTTATTCATTAGAAAATGATATTCATTAGAATTTAAAACACCAATGTCTTTATCTTTCTCTAGTAATACTTTCAAATCAGCTGTAAATTCAGTGGAGGGAACCTTTTTCAATTTCAGATGTCATTTCATCGTTAAGTAATCTAAAGCAGGCCTGCACAACATACGGCCCGCGGCCCGCCTGTCCTCTCTGTGCGGCCCGCGGTGACTCCGGCCGGGCGCCAGTTAATTAATTAAATAAATAAATTTTTAAAAAAAGTTTAAAAAAAAAAAAGTTAAAAAAAATGGCGGCGATTCATCAAACCCCCCTCCCTCCACGCCCCCGGGTTTTGCGGTGCGTGGGGGCAGCAGCATGAGAAGGATGCGGCAGCCGTGAGTATTTTTTTTTTCAATAGCAGGATGCCGGGTGGCGGGTTGGAGGTCAGAGCATGCCGGGGGCGGGGCTTAGTACCGGGGAGAGGATGGTGTGTGTGTGTGTGTGTCGGGCTGGTGCAGGGGTGGGGGTGAAAAACGGGCTGGTGCAGGGGTGGGGGTGAAAAACGGGCTGGTGCAGGGGTGGGGGTGAAAAACGGGCTGGTGCAGGGGTGGGGGTGAAAAACGGGCTGGTGCAGGGGTGGGGGTGAAAAACGGGCTGGTGCAGGGGTGGGGGTGAAAAACGGGCTGGTGCAGGGGTGGGGGTGAAAAACGGGCTGGTGCAGGGGTGGGGGTGAAAAACGGGCTGGTGCAAGGGTGGGGGTGAAAAACGGGCTGGTGCAGGGGTGGGGGTGAAAAACGGGCTGGTGCAGGGGTGGGGGTGAAAAACGGGCTGGTGCAGGGGTGGAGGTGAAAAACGGGCTGGTGCAGGGGAGGGGGTGAAAAACGGGCTGGTGCAGGGGAGGGGGTGAAAAACGGGCTGGTGCAGGGGAGGGGGTGAAAAACGGGCTGGTGCAGGGGTGGGGGTGTAAAACGGGCTGGTGCAGGGGTGGGGGTGAAAAACGGGCTGGTGCAGGGGTGGGGGTGTAAAACGGGCTGGTGCAGGGGTGAAAAACAGGCTGGTGCAGGGGTGGGGGTGTAAAACAGGCTGGTGCAGGGGTGGGGGTGTAAAACGGGCTGGTGCAGGGGTGGGGGTGAAAAACGGGCTGGTGCAGGGGTGGGGGTGAAAAACGGGCTGGTGGGGGGGGGGGTGGGGAAAAGGAGTGGTGTGGTGGGGGAGAAGGGGTGGGGGGAGAGAGAGGAGGCAGAAAAGAGAGAGAGGGGCAGAAGGGAGAGACGGGGGGGGGGGGGCAGAAGGGAGAAGGGAGAGAGAGGGGGGCAGAAGGGAGAGAGGGGGGGAGAAGGGGTGGGGGAGAGAGAGAGGAGGCAGAAGGGAGAGAGGAGGCAGAAAGGGGGAGAAGGGAGAGGGGGGGGGGAAGGGAGAGAGAGGGGGCAGAAGGGAGAGATAGTGGGGAGAAGGAAGAGAGGAGGGGCAGAAGGGAGAGAGAGGGGGGGAGAGGGGAGAAGGGAGAGAGGGTGGGTGGAGGGAGAGAGGGTGGGAGAAGGGAGAGGGAGGGGGGAGATATGAGGAGGGGAGGGGTGAGGTTTGAGGAGGGGGAGATTTAATGTTTTTTTGTGTATCACAATAAGAAAACAGTTAAGTAAAAGTTGTGCGCTAAAAGATATTTTTTCGTGGTAGGTGCGCTATGGGTTCGGGGGGGGGGGGGAGAGCCCTGCTCCTTTCATTTATCCCAGGCCCCATGATTTCTGTTGGCGGCCCTGTGGGTGATGTGAGGTGCAGGGGGGAGAGGGTGATGTGAGGTGCAGGGGGGAGAGGGTGATGGGTGATGGGAGGTGCAGGGGGGGGGTCATTGGAGGTGCAAGGGGGGGGGGTGATTTGAGGTGCATGGGGGGTGATTTGAGGTACAAGGGGGGTGATTTGAGGTGCAAGGGGGGTGATTTGAGGTGCAAGGGGGAGAGTGATGTGAGGTGCAAGGGGGGAGAGTAATGTGAGGTGCAAGGGGAGAGTGATGTGAGGTGCAAGGGGGAGAGTGGTGTGATGTGCAGGGGGGAGAGTGATGTGAGGTGCAAGGGGGGAGAGCGATGTGAGGTGCAAGGGGGGAGAGGGATGTGAGGTGCAGGGGGGGTGTGATGTATGTGCTGTGCAGGGGGGTATTGTGTGTTTGATGTGGAGGGGGAGTATTATGTGTGTGGGTGAGTGGGAGAGATGGGGGTATGAGAGATAGATGGGGAGTATCGCAAAGGTTGATAGTGAGGGGTTCTGGCGGAGATATGAGGATGATGATGAGGGGTTCTGGGGGAGATATGAGGAGGATGTTGATGATGATGAGGTGCTGGAGGAGAGATGATGATGATGATGATGATGATGATTTTACCCGTGCGGCCCAATTTTTTTTTCCTTGGAGCAGTTCGGCCCTTCTCACATTACGAGTTGTGCAGGCCTGATCTAAAGGATTCTTTCAGATAGTTCTCTCTATCCATAACAACTACCGCTCCCCCCTTATCAGATTGTTTAATTACTAGTCTATCAACTTCTACAATCTCTTTTAAAGCTTCTCTCTCTACTTTAGTTATATTGTGTTTAAAAGCAGATTTCTTATTCACCATTTTTTCAAAGTCATTCATTATCATTTGATAAAAGACTTCCAAATAAAAGACTTCCAAATTATTACCTTTAATATAGTAGATTTTGATTTTAATGAGGAATGAATACATTTATTCTCCTCATCAACCTCAGCATTGGCTGTTGCTCCACCTGAATCAACTGTCCCACTCAGTCTAGATTCTGAGTCTTTACTCAGGAAAAACCTTTTCACCATGAGCTTCCTCACAAATTTGTTGGCATCTAAATAGAGGTTAAAGCTGTTTGGCGCTGATGTTGGGGCAAAGCTCAAACCCTTCATAATAACTATATTTTGTGCCTCTGTTAGTGTTACATTACTCAAATTAAAGATATTATTTGTACATTTTTTTTCTTTTCCCTTCCTTTTTCTTCCCCCTCGTTTTCTTTTGTTGCTCTTATTCTTTTTTTTTAGCTTACTTTTGGGTCATTCTCCCTCGTTGGAGGGAATCTGTTTCCCGTCCCCCACAAATTTGAAGACTTGGGTTTTTCTAAAAAAGCCCTTGAACCAGAAAGAAGTACCCTCACCTGGTGATAGGACTAATATTTTTTTTTATCTCTAAACCTATCCTCCTTAGTGCTTTCTCTAGGTGGATGTGTACTTGTTAAAGTTTTTTCTCTTTCTTTTGGGATTCTCTCTTTGCTTATATTCTCTTTCTCACAAGCCTCAGCTGGGTCTGGTCTAGATTTTGGACTCCTGTGGGGGATTCTACATGCATTAGCATCATTATAATTATCATTCCTGTTAAAGAAATGATTTCTAGGATTCCCCTTAAAAAATTTAAAAACGTTTTTTCCTCTCTCTGTTTATAAAAACGATGATCATCTCTCCTGTTCTTATTCCAATTCCGTTGTTCCCCCTTACTATAGTCCGGTCTCATCTCTTCTAAACTTTTCCATTTTTATAAAGCTTATACTGTATATTTTTCCTCTTTGTCTAATTTATTTTGTAATTCTCTGTCTATATTCTTAAACTCTGCTGTATTATCAAAAGGCAATAATTTCTCTTTTATCTCATCCACTTCTTTATATTTTTCAATAGTTTTTTATGTTGTTCAATAATCACTATATATTTATACATTTAAAGTGTTTTAGTTTAATATTGATTTATATCTATACAAGGCTTTTTAATTGCTTATGTGTTGTTTTGAGATGTATTAAAATATTGTGTTATTCTGTATGTTAAACAGCATTTTATGGCATAAAATGTTAATCTGCCCCCATTTAATCCCTAATTAATTGAGAAGGTCTTTAAATAGTGTTTGGGAAAGGGGTGGGACATACTCCTGATGAACCAGCATTTGAGCTGTGAAACCCGTAGAGAGTGTGAACCGGGGGACGTCTGGAGGTAGAACACCTGAGAATCCCACACTGACTCACATCTGACACTGCCGGATCAGGTGAGCGCGTCCGGAAGTGACGTGAGACGCGTCCGGAAGTGACGTGAGACGAAGGCGAGGTGAAGATCGAGTGGGTCGGTGTGGAAGGAGTTCACTGGTATTAACCAGGGGAGAGACGGATCGTAACAGCACAGCGTCTGAAGCCCTAGAACATCAAGGACTCTAGCCCAGCTGCCTAACCCTTTCATTTCATGGTCTGTGATAAATATACAAAGTGTGAGTATTATGCGTATATACTTTCACTAAACTTTGTCTATGCTGGATCGCACTATGGGACTTATGCAGAGAGGATAGAGATTAACAGGGAAAACGGCAATGAAATATCCACAAATTTGGGATAAATTATGGCCGTATGCAGAAAGCACCTTTACCTTCTTTTAACAGATGGTAGTAAAATAGCCAAGTTTTCCTGGCTACCTGGAACACGCCATAGTAAAGGGCAGAATGGCGCGTTCCAGCGCTTCGGTCCTTCTGGCATTGCACGCTAAAATAGCATGGCGAGATCCAGGTTCTCGCCACGAGTGTGGCGACTTTTACACTTTACAAAACTGTTCTGGCGGATTAAAAAAATCGCGCCATTTTCTCCTGACTAAAAGGTTTTCTGGCAAGTTTTTTGGCCAGAAGATGGCGCAATTCCCTTTCCGATCCTCTCTGCATAAGCCCCTATGTCTCTCTTCTTATTTTGAGGTAATACTTATATGTATCCATCTGAGAGGACGCCTACACTTGTATCTATATACCCCTGGGAACTACAAGGAGAAATAGCCTTAAGAAGACACACACTAACCTTTGACTGGTTGGCTTTATTATTTTTACTCTCTAGTAAGTAGGCTGACATATGAGCCAAGCTCAAGCAACATTTCCTGAATTACTTTATAAAGTGTACACTATATTATTTTCACTTTTTTGATTTGTGCACTTTGCAGCAAGTTTCTCACAAGTAATGTCACCACCACCCAAAACCGTTAAAAATGGATTCCTTTATGTAAGAATGAAAATATAAAACATGTTTTGGGTTTCCTGTTTTGATGTTTTCAATCTAACCTTATCGCCCCACATTGCAAATATTTAATGTGATAGTACCTGCTCCACTGGTGTGGTGTCAATCTTGCTTGGCGGTTCAGTTTCCATTGGGGACAGATCACCGTGGTCTCCTTCTCCCCTTTGTGTCTCTATCATTGTAGCACTAGACAAACTGAATATGCCATGAACGTTGATATGCACTTTAACCTTCACCTTTGAGCTATCGCCATCAGCTTGCGGGACAACATTTTGAATACGGAAGAGCCCTATAAAGGATATTCATTTACATACTATTATTCTACATGATTACCGTAGGGTTAAACCATCAAGATTTACCCATATTTGTTCAATGTGTTATACAGTTATAAAATCTACAGAATTATTCAAATGTTTTTCTATTTTTTATGTACGTTATCCATACAGCACAGTAAATATGTGGAAGAACACATTATAAAGACCTTTCCAAACATTACAGTTACAGCAGCAATCCCGGCTGCTCGTTTATTTTTTTTTCATTTTAGTAGGATCAAAACCGGAGCTAAACCATGTTATTTTCAGCTCTGGGAATCCTCCCGTCCCCAACATACTTCCAATTTTATGTGCTAGTATCATCCCTCCTATTCTGGGGAAACAAGCGGAGCCAATAAGAAGCTGCAATGGATGACTTTGTGGTCGGGCTCCATTTAAAAAACAAAATGATGGGGGAAGTGCATGTGCAATGGAAACTGTATTACAGGAACCAGGGAGCTCCTCAGAGCTGACAATAGAGCAGATCACCTCTGGGGGAACCCCTGGTTTTAATCTTGATAAAAAAAAAATTAAAATAATGGCGGAATTGCTGCTTTAACATTAAAGATGAAATTTGTGTACCTTAAAGGGTGTAAATACCGTAAGCCTAGGTGTTGCAGGGTACATGCAACCACACGCGGGTTTTCTTGATAAGGCTTATTTATTGAGCCTTAAAAATTACAGCACACAAAAACAAAACAGCTTCTTGTCAGCATACAAAAACAAAATAGCTTCTCTTCAGCGTAGAAAAACAAGACCGCTTCTTTTCAGCATGCAGGACACAGACAGTTCATCAAACATGTACTTTGAAAACAGACCTTGTAGCAGTAATCTTACTTCAGTATTTCACTCCTGTCTCCTGACCAGCTAGCCTGCATGTGTGTACAGCCTGGGAGTTTACAAACATCTTGATGAGGCAGCAGGGATCAGACTAATTAACTCAGCTGAAAGTTAACCTCCTCACTGTTGCACTGCAGACCTACACATAGGTCTGCCAGGCATATGGCTGGTGGCTTTTATTCACCCTGTCACACTAGGTAATTGATCACTTTCTAAAGAAGAAAAGCTACATACTAGGGGCTCAGCTGAATGGAATCGCTGCATGCGACTCATGGAACATGAAAGAGGCAGACTGACAAGCATTTCAACAAGACATTGTCTACGTATGAGGACATAGAAACCACTCATTTTTGTGGCTCGTTGATCACAACAAAATAAAAAATGTTTATGGCTTTACTGTAGTCAACTGTGGATATATTGAGCCATAGTTACTTAACAGTCTTCTATTCAAGTCAATGGGCCTGTAAAGTTTCTTATGGCAGAAGACTGCTTACTGAATATGGGCCATTAGCTGCTGCGATAGATCAAAGTAAATAGTTCCACTTTCTTCATAATGTTGCAGCCCACATGTACTCTGCTGTGCAGTGTTAAATCAATTTTTCAATTAGTTTCAGTGTTTGAAAGTCAATGTTTAAGAATGATTGAATTTACCTAGTCTGGGATCAGGATAAGGCACCTCATGTGGGCATGTGTAAAATGCTTCCAAATCAAATGGCTCCTTCTTGTGAAAAGTAATTACTTTAGCAAACGGGGCAGCATGGTTTTTGCAAAAAACTTCACATTCCCTGAAATAAAAAAAAATATATATATATTAAAGTCACTTGGTCCATATAATATTGATAGATTTGGTATCTTTTATCCACTGGGTCAATATTGTTTTTCCTGTCAACAGATGATGCTAGGGCAATGGCTTCCCCATCTTGGTATATTATGGTAAAGATGCTAACCTGCAGAATTAAGCAGCCAATTGTTATTAAACAAAAAAATGATTTGTCACAAACAAGGAAGTTATCTGAATGCAAAACAAAGCAAATAAGTTAATTTACGGCCACATTGTGAGCTCAATAGTTGCTTAGTTCTAGAACAATAACGTATTAAAGTTTTATTTTTCAGTCCTACCCATAACAAAATGTGAATGTGGCTTTGCGTTTACTAGTGGCAACATAAGGACTACATTGATCTAATCCAGGGATTTTCAACTGGGGTTCCGCGGCCGGCGGAGGGAGAGCTGGGAAAACTGTCCCACCGGCTCCCTAGCGGCAGCTGGCGGCTCCTCCAGCGGTCATTGCAATCCTCTCCCTCCTGTCGGCGTCAGAAGTTGGGTCCAACCAGAGGGAGGGAGGCGTGGAGTACTCGGACAGGCACAGCACTGGAGACCTCCTCACCCCCAAGGTAAGATTGTTAGGGGTGGTGGGGTGAGTGTGAGAGTGGTGTAGGAGTGAGGTGGAAGAGAGAGGAGGGAGTGTAAGGGAGGAAGTGAAAGAGGGGGATTGTGAGGGGGAGTGTTGGGGTTTCCAGAATTTCATAATATAATTCTAGGGTTCCTTAACCAAAAAAGGTTGAAAACCACTTATCTAGTCCAATCTAGTGACTGGGTTCTACAAATATTGTATGGTGTTTGTTGTAGGACAAGGCGGCAGGTTTTTTAACAAATGACAATTCCCATTGTGCATTACAATGTCAAACTACATTATGTGTAGCTACATATATTTCTCGATCTTACAGAAATTTAAACACGACAAATTCATCAACTACTCAATAATACTTAAATACTTCCAATTGCATATTTTTTATAAATGTTATAAAATCATTAGAAACAGATGGGCTAAATAAAGCTGCATGGTTTAAATATCTTTTTCCAGTAGGTTTCCAAGTCAGCATACTGGTGAATCATCGAACTGGCTTACTATAAGCAGTGTTCGACAAACCCGGTCGCCTGGGGCGACTCGAAATTGCTCCTTGGCAATTGGGCTGCTGTTTAAATTTCCCCGCTCACGCTGAATTTTCCCCGCGCGCTGGAGAAAAAAAAGCCGGAGGCGGGTTCATGTTGCTGCAGGAGCTTACCCTGCGTCCGGCTCCCTGAACAGTGCTTTTCCTCCTCCCCCGCCTGTCTGAGCACGTTTTCTCTCTTCATGACAGCCAGAGTGCCCCCGATGTCCGCCGCTTACCCCCAATGTCCCCCGCATATCCCCAATGGCCCCGCATAGCCCCAATAGTCGCCACTTACCCCCAATGTCCCCCGCATACCCCCAATGTCCCCCGCATACCCCCAATGGCCATTACAAATTAATCACTCCAGCCAAGACAGCAGGAAACCCATTCACCAAACGCATGCCAGTTAACAAAATCTTCCATTCGTATTTCTATTGGAGAATGTACAGTAAGTATTAAGCTATAAATACCAAACTTTCAAGAATGTATTTTATTTATTGTTAGCTAGACTAGTTAACTCTCTCATCATCAAAACATCTCAAATTCTGTTTATTATGTTGTCAGAATGAGGGTCAGGCTGCTTTCAAGCTGCTGCTGTTGAGTGTCTAAGCAGAGGAGAGAATATGATGTATTAGGATTGGGCATCTCCCTCCTACTCCATCACTTCCTCAGCGCTGCAGGAAGGGAGGAGCTTGACAAGAGACTGAAAGAAAAGCAACTAAGGGGGTGCAGTGGTCCATCTACTCTCCCTGTTAACTGATTCATGGATCTACCACTATCCTCGCTGTATTAAGGCCTCTTCCACCCCCCACCTGCATCAAGGCCCCTTTCCCCCCTGTACCTTCCTGCAACATATCAAGGCCCCTTCCCCACTTCCCGATACTCAGAGGCTGCCGCTTGTCCTGCCTCCTCTAGTCCCCTGCCGCCTGATGCACAGAGGCTTCGCACCACCCGATGTACAAAGGCTGTTGCTGGGGGAGGCTTTATATTTTTTTCGCTAGTCTTAATACCCATTATATCTGGATTCAATCTTATTGTAGATGCTAAAGCTTCAATTAACAAGGCAAAAATAATAATATATAATGGACACCTTGTGCCTTTGCAAATATAGAGGGGGTCGGATGTATATCTGCCCTTTCTGAGAACTGCCATAGCGCGGTGGTATAAGGCACTAACCCATTTTAAAAAGTCCTCACCTTATCCCTAAAGTTTCAACATAGAAAACATAATACAATAAAAAGCTCTCTCTGTGTTCAAAGAAGGCAGAACTTGTACTTCTAGTGTTATTCAAGGCTTTTCTTAAGGGAATAACCCCAACTTGATCTAGCTGTATCTATCTAGAAAGCACCAGATTTAGCGGCCGGTTTTGTAGCTCCGAAGTGTGACAAAGCGCTTCTAAAGTGCACTT